>NW_010428565.1:64009-80223 GCF_000710305.1 Buceros rhinoceros silvestris
CCGGTGGGGTCTCCCAAGCCAGACAGGTCTCAGCTGAAGGGTCAGACAAAGTGTGTCCACGGGCAGGATGGGCTCACTAGCCTTTGGGCAGCCATCCTAGGAGAAGGACAACTCTGACTCCAAGCCTGGGCAGATGGAGCTCGTTTAGCCCTGTAAGGCTCCATCTAAGAGAAGGACACTCTAATCAAACCTACGACCCGAGGACTTCGCTGTCACCGTCCAAGCTCGCTAGGCACTGGCAGATGAACCTCAGGTGTAAAGGGTGGAGCCAGTTCCACGCACGCTGCGCCTCACCTAAAAAATCCACCGCGCAGCCCCGAAGGGTGCACTCATTGCTTGCAGTGAGCGTGGGGAAAACCCTTCCCAGATCTTCGTTCGTGAAGCCAAGCCATGACTTATGGAAGCATCCAAATTATTTCTAGAAGATAGTATCAATTTACAAAACAATGCTGGTGGACATTGCATGTTTTCACATAGATAATTTGCAATGAACAATTTTTTGGGAGGCTAATTTTGGGGATAAAAACAAACCATTCTTTAAACCTCTTGCCTATGTAAAAAGAAAAAAAAAAGAGGGAAGGAAATAAAAGCTCTTGTGTGTTTGAACCATACTTCACACAAGGGACTTCAGGCTTAGAGGAGTGAGTCCATGAGAAAGCCTGCCAGGGGAAGACCTGCAATTAGTTCCAGCAGCTTGACAAATTACTGCCTTCACCCAGACCCTGTGGAAGTCACCTCCTTCTGATCTTGTGAATGGTTCCTGCACTGCTGCAGTCAAACTAAGCTGAGATAGCAAAGATCTGTTCATTTTTTAAGCCTCTTCTGACTGAAGCACTTTAAGGCGAACTGATACAAATAGTTCAGCTCTCAGGTCAGCAGAGGTAACAACACGAGGCAAAGGGGGCAGTGAGGAGGAGGAGAGGGCAGCAGCAATCAGCAGGGGAAGGCTGGAGTTTGTTTTTCCTCTTCTGATGGCAACATATTTGCAACTCAAAGAGTTTACTCTGTAGAGAAGTAGCCACCTCTAAACCTCTGCTCCTTTGTGCCACTACTAATATAATTCGTAGTTGCACAATGCGGTTTTCAGCAGCTAACTAAAGATGTATAAATTAATACTAATTAGTTACCACCTACTTTCTACTCAAGAGGCGTGCAAAGCTAAAGGTTGTTTCCCCTTTCATTAAATTAAATCTCCCAAACCATGGGATGCTCTGACTCTAGGCTTGTAAAACTACTTTCTTCCCTCAAAAATAAATATGGCAACGGAGAATACCTTTCTCACTGACTTCTAATTGCTATCTTCATAAATCTATGGTCAAACAAACATTTAATTTAAGGGAGCAGTGCACAGAGAAATCTGAATATATTATAGTTTGCCAGATGATAAATGTGATAACACAGCTGTTGTGCTCTAAAGAAATGAGCAAAGAAAACTGCCATGAGGGTTTTGACTATCTGATTTCTCCCAGTATCAGATGGCTCTGTGGAAACAAATTTCATTTCCGTTTCATGAAGACTTTATTTGATCTAGCCTATTAATAAAAATTGCAAATATTCTTTCTTATTTCTATCTTTAGCCAGGACACATTTCTCTCCACTGGCAGATTTACATTTTCACTAATCCTAGTTTTCTAATGCTCTGTGATATTCTTAACACTTTTGATCTACTGTGCTTTTCAGTTTTTTTCTGTGCCACACTTGGAAAAGATCTAAAGAGATTAATTTTATCTTAAAAACTTGATATAGATTCACAAAGAAGTAAATGCCTAGGCAGCCACAGACTGCAGGGTGACACCTTAAGTTGCTAAGAGGTGTTTTGTAAAATTATCTTATTTTTAAGCAGGGATTGGCTCTGAGCTGCTATCTCTACCCCTTTCATCAACCTCTGCCTGCCTGTCTTGTACACCCAGAACCTTCCACAGCTCTCCTGAGGAGCTTGTCGCACCACATGACAAGACACGGAATTTCAGTATTTCTTGCTCTTCAGAACAGGCTGTTCTGACTTACATGTGCAGACCTGGCTGGGGCAGGGTGACACGATCACACTCACGAGCTGAGCTGTCTGTGATAAAAAAGAGCAATGCATTAAGAGCAGACTGAACACCTGTCAACAAGACCCTGCTGGTGTCACGCTTGGTGCAGCAGCTGTGCCAACAGCGCAAGGCAGCAAAAACTGGAGAGGAGGGGAAATAAGATAATTTTTTTGATATTGCAACATCTCAGTAAAGCCTCTGCTCTCTTTTACAAGCTCCGGCTGTGCTGTGTGCCGTAGAGATCATGCTGAACGTCACAGCCATCAGTACACACCATGGGAATGTGCCTTCCCAAGGCTGGGAGCCATGACCGCTCTCCTGCACAGCAGGGCTTTGTAGCCAGGGCCCACTCCATCCCCAGCCAAGAGTGGGGCACTGGTGGCAGCCCAGCCCTGGGCATCAGGAACCTCCCTGAGGATGGGTCCCCAGGGCAGGGCAAGCTGGTGGGGAGCTAGAGATTGGCCCAGCTGCTGGGGCAGGGGCTGATGGCCCCAGGGGCTGACATGGGGTCCTGGGCTGTGCCCAAGGTGGGCTTCTCAGGGCAGCTCACTCAAGAAGCTGCTATTTCAGTGAAAATTCTTGCATGAGCAGGTGCTAGTGATCTATAGTTTTCCCAGTTAGATTTAAAACTTCTGATGATCTTTGATTTGGTATTTGAAGCTTATCAGATGAGAACTCATGGACGATATAAAACCCCATAACTGAAAATCACAAGCTCCAAGTTCTGTTACCCAATCCTATAAGTTCTCCACACTTCATTTTCCTAATTTTGGGTGGTGGGTAGTAATACTACTACATCCTGTGCACCCTATAGCACTACAAAATTAGAGTATGTGGATCAGTAGTGACAGAATTTCTTAAGAACCTTAAAATCAAGACACTAAGGTCATTATAAGAACAGTGGCAAATATTGTACATGTGTTTTATGAGTACATTCTTAAGGTAGAAGAGGAAATTAAGACCTGAGTTTACAAAATAATTTTACTTTGGCTTTATTATTCACAGGAATAGTTAGATTGAAGACAACATCAGTGTTTTAGAATTTTGAATTATAATTCAGTAAAGTTCAGAACAAGGACAGTATTTATACTCTATTTGCAGCTGTGCCTCTCTACTGGGAGTGTTCCTAAGCTAAGCATAAGCTTTGAGTTAGAAACTCTCCCATTATTTTTATTCTCCCAAAAGGAAAGAATATGTGCTTGCTGATCTTTAAGAGGCATAGAATAGAAAAGATGGAGAAAAATCAGCTTCCTATAAATTTTCTATTCTTAACAGGACAAAGTGATTTGGTTTTATTGCGTGATGAATGTAGCTGAAGGAGATGGGCACTTTATACCACTAAAGTTTCAACTAGATCTGAGCATTTAAATGAGCTAGATGCTGAGATCTAAATGGGCATTTATTTGGAGCAACATTTCTTTCATTAAAATAGAGTTCTGCCAGATTTCAAATGGGAATGTGTTTTGATGGAATATATTTTTTTTTACATTTGACAAGAAAAAAAAGGAAACAAATTTTCATCTCTTGCTTATGTTTGAAACCCATGTTTGTGATTTTTTGAGATGAAAAATGATATTTTGATTTTTTTATAAACTATACTATTTATATATCTAAGTGATGTAAATTTTAAATTAAAATGGTGAAGTCAAAATATTCTACCTAAATTAAACAATACAAATGAATGGGAGCATAATTCCTTTTCTAAAGGAGATCTTCCTCAAGGAGCCTTCCTCAGCTGTGTGCCCCATCTCCTTGTCTGTTGGTTTTGCTGAGTGCGGGACACCAGTATCCACTCCATAGGCAGCACAGGATCATGAAGACAGACCTTCTAGTGTCTATGTGTAAAGTACTGATGGATCGCAGATTATTTACAAATTTCTGCTCTGTCTGTTCTAGAGCTCCAAATTATGTTTAGTTTGTCTAGGTGATAAAACGCATAAGGGCTTTTTCCACAGCAAAACAGATTTTAATCATTCTCTTAATTTCCAAATAATAAAAAATCAGGTATTTTTCATTACAAAAGAAAACATTAGCAGCTACTTAAACTCTCTGAAGACAAAAATCTTATGTCTTCCTAAGAAATTGTGTACATATTTTATGAAAGTGCTGGATCTTCATGACCCAATTGATAAATTGAGTATACACAAACAGCCTTGAAATAAATTTACTAAGGATCTGTCTAAGCGTTTATCACTGCAGAGATTATTTGCTGCCAGTAAGCAAGTTTTTAGATAAAAGAGCTTCCAGCAAGGGTTAAAACTAATTGGGTTTTGCTTGTTTGTTTGTTTTTTCATTGTAAATGCTTAGGAAGCTTGAAAAGATTGCTGTAGTCAATTTGCTGAAGCAGGCTTTCGTTAGAAATATACTGAGCAGTGCTTTAACCAGTACACAAATGGACCAGTTTCAGATAATTGGTGCTAATCATCATTTCTCAGTATAAAAGGACCTGAGCAAGAACTTTTGTCAACAGTGTAACACACACAGGCACCATGCAAGCTCACCCTCACTCATAGAACCTACCTGTTCACTGGGCTGACCTTGTAGATGTACCAATGGATGTAGATTAATAAAAGTTATGTACCTGGAATTCTGATTCTTGGCCACCTTGAAAGAAATCTGTTGCCTAGAAGTAGGCATCTATCTGCAATTCTGTAGAGAGGAAACAGGACAGGAAGCACCTCTATCCCTTCGTCTAACTGTCACGCAATGGCTTGTGTTCAGACAGCTTTGCTTACTGCCTCCTTATCAAAACAGATAACTGCATCCGGTCTGCTTTTTTTGGATGCTCCTTCTCACCCTGAGCTGGGACAAAGCATTGTCTGGAAGCACATAAGTTCAGATGGGCCACACCCATGCCACGGATTCTGTTAGCAATTCATCAGTATGTTTTATGTCCTAATACAGATATGGCCCCAGGCTCCCTTTCCATAAAGGCTGAGGTGCCTCAAAAACACTGTCCAAGATACTCCAGCTATTAAAACCCTCTGGGATCTGGTGAGAAACTGAAATCTGTTATCTTCTGTTACATAGTATCGAGACATGAGGAGTAGAAAGTCCTTGCTGTTTCAAAAAGTGTTGGCTGTCTTATTTGAAGATATACTAATTATTTCTTAGAGCATTTGCTTGAAAAGAGAAATGGTGAGTGCAATACCTTCGTTAGCCCTGAGAACCTGAAATACACAGCTCTGCCTCCTTCAAAAGCTGAACTTCTAAGGGTGGACTTCCACCAGGTCATTCTGGAATGAAAAACTGGAGAGGATTATCTTGACTCTCTCCTACTAAAAACAGTCAGTTGTACAGCAAAAAGATTTACTCACGTGTGGTGACATGGGAAAAAAAAATTACATGTTGCTGCACAGTGGCACATTCAGATTGCAGTGGGACAGCTGTGTACTAACCAACTTTGCTTGAATACAGCCTTACCCCCTACTCATACTGAAGACCTTCTAAAGCCAGAACAGGAGACTCGAGGCGCACCTTGTACCTTAATGCAGACCTTGTTCATAAGATTGGGGTGGCTATAGTCCTGTCTAGACGGTTCTGCCAAAGTCCTCACCTGACCCAAACAATAAGCTTTTGTTTAGCATTGTTAGTAGTGACTGAAGTATTCTTGGTTTGAATCCCTTCAAGGCTGAAGAAGGCACTCAGCGTGTCTTTTTCTTCAGGATAAGTACTTTAAATCATAGTTTATGAATCAAAAGGTGGGAGCAGTATATTTACATTGCTTCAAAATTAGATACCTGCAGTGCATTTTGCAGCCAGCTTAATCATATGTGTTTGCTAACATTTCCTATGATCTATTTCTAGAAGAGGTCTCAGCAAACCTGAGTAAATAAATGCCTGGTTACTAGACATGTCTAGCCCAGGAAGCTGGGTTATTGAAAGCAGGTGTTTGAAAACGAGTATGCTAGAGTTTAAAATGCAAAAACTTTTTTGCATGTTTGAGATTTAAACTATTTGAGTCGGGTTTTATAACCCTCTGATTGCTTCAATGAGAAACAGATGGCATCAGTCTAACAATAATGTACAGGACATGGTCTCCCTTGTTAAGTCATTTCGAAAAATTCCAGTTACGGAACCCAAAGACTGGCTAACACCTCAGAAAGTCTGTTGATGGTGCTCCACAGGACATGAAGCATTCCTCACTCAGATGTTGGATCTTAGGGCATTCTTTAGTTAAGGACATAAGAATCTCCTTCCTGGATCAGATCAGTAATTCATGCTGTCTGCGGGGGAACAGTGCTAGATGCACAATGCTGCATCTGACAGATCAATGCAAAATCATTACCAGTGCAGAACAATGCAGATTTGGGCTACATAGTAATCTGTCTTCTTGGTTTTTAAAATCCTGGAGATCTGAAGTTTCGTATTCCTTTATGTATACTCTTATGCAGGCTTCATTTTTAATTATCCAGATTATGAAATATAAATCAAAAGTCTCTGAGCAAAATACTGTCCTCAGAATCAGCCTTCCTTCTGCAAGATGAAGTAATCTCTCCACTGCAAAAACAGCTGAAATGCTGAGGCCAGGAAAAATCCAGGGTCAGAACAGATGGTCACTGTGGTGTTTTCTGGCTTAAAATCTATGATACATAATACTGTAACCATGCATTGTATGGTCCTTAACTACCTGAAATCCACATGGGCTAAGCTAAATGAATACACAGGCTTGACGCTGTATGTGGCCTTCCATTTTGCAAAGTTCAGCTGGCAAAATATAACAGGATGAATTTAAGACTTTATAAGGCATATCTGAACGGAGCGAAGATTACATTTTTGAAGTACAATGTGGAGCTTTAACCACCTGTCTCCAATTTACTCAGTGTGACTGCAAGATTAAAATGCCGTCTAGCTCACTGTGAAAATAGCACAATAGCACTTCCTTTTAGCTTAGGAGCACTAATGCTAATAATGGCCCAACAGAGAATCAATTTTATTTTGATACTTTCAGTGATTAAATATTTTATATAGAGCTTTGGCGACATTGTTAAAAACTAGCAAACAAAACATTGGAGTTGAAAACATGTACTGGCACTGAGAAAAACTGCATGAGAAACAGTATGCACTAATTTAATAACTATCATAAATGGTAGCCAGGAGAACTACATTCGCCTGACGAACTCATATGAAGCAGAATGTGAAATCAAAGAAGCTGAGAAATTACTATGCTGTGCTGAGAAGTATTGAATTTAAGTTAAATTAGTAGACTGAAGTTTTATTTTTTTATTATTGTTTCGAGTGCATGGCATGTTTTAAAAGTCTTTTGACTTTTAAAAAAATCTATGCAGAACCAGCCAGTACTTTGGTAAATACTGTACATAAACTTTTGTAAATGGTATGATGTCAGACATATTTTCTAGACTTCCTTCATTCTTATTACCAGGTTCCAAAGCTGTAACATGCTTAACAAATTAAGTGCAAGTCATAACCAATGTTATGCATTCTTTCCAGCTGATAGGTAAGTATTATTTCTGCAATCTCATACCTTGAAAGTAAAAAGATTAGCAAAATTGGTCCATCTTGACAGAAATGTTAGCTAATGATACACTGCTGAAGCTATTATTATATTTAGAGTGTATAAATATAAATTCCCATTTTAAGTTCCAGGTATTTCATTCCAATGCACAAGCAGGTCCTTTTTCATTAAATATATCTGATGAACATTTTCTGTGTTGTTTTGTAAGTGCTCCTATTTAAATCCCTTTCTAGAAAAAAGGCCTAAATAGTCTCTGAAAGAAGAGTAAATTGACTGTAAAGAAGCAGCCGTTGGATCAGACTCAGGCATTTCTAAATTACACTTTTCACGCAAGATTCTGATCCTAAACAGGGCAGAGTTTGGAATGCCTATATTGCCTCAGATGGGAATACACTTCAGAGATGTTAATTCTGGGAAATGTTAAGAAGACAAAAATTAAACTTTTTCATAGCCGGGATCTTTGAATTATCTTTACACCAATGCACATTTTTTCAAGGTAATAATAATTAACAGTCAATACATGGAAGAAATCTTCCAGTCTGCGTTTGGTATACAAAATATTACAGATATTAATTGTATAGAAGTGTGAGTGTTAGAAAATAAGTCATTGTGTTTTGTTATTTATCATTTTTGTTACTTATCACTTTTGCTCTTTAATGTTTAAGCATTTAATCTGTTATTGTTTTGTCCAAAGTAACATCTTCCATTTTCAAATGGGGCAAATCAGGCATGCAGAACTGAATCCTGGAGTGTCTTTAAAGTACAAATTCAACTTCATATTTTGAGATACTCTGCTCCAGTTCTGGAAACAGTAAAGAAGACCATAAATTACAGTATTTCTTCTTGTGAGAAGTTTAGTATGCAACACCCCTGGGTGGTGCGGGAGTGCACTCCCCATCCCTGGAAGTGTTTAAAAGACATGTGGATGTGGCATTGAAAGACTTGGTTTAGGGACTCTGGCAGTAAAGGGTGAACAGTTGGACTCGATGATCTTAAAGGTCTCTTCCAACCGGATGGTTCTAGGAAGACTGTGAGAAAAACAAACATCATGTTTCTTCTACACCTTTACATCATGCTTCACCCTTCAGTGCTGTCCTCTGAATAAAAGAATAAATTTATCTAGGAAAGAAGACAAACAATCTATTTGCATTACCATCATTTTACAGAACACAACCCTGAAGCATCCCCTGTTAAAAAGAAAGGCTGTCATCTATGCCAGGACATTATTCCAACAAATGGATCCAAAAGATCATATGTATAAAATATTGTTCAGTGTAGCAGAGTTTAAGTCATTGAAAACACCAAAATACAGAGGATCCTGTACAGATGTCTAGCACGGCTGTGTTTCCACCCTGATGATCAAGGAGCTTTTCCGTATCTTCTTGCTAATGGAGCTGTAGAATTGCTCTTAGTGTACGCCATAGCATTTTTCTTTAATCTGCCTTTATGCTTGTTGTACTTGTATTACTAGTCCACTGCCATCTCCTCTGCTCGCTCAGTCAGCTTTTCTCTTATCACTCATCACCTGAATTTTGTGCAAAATCATCAGTACTGCAGAGACTGCTGTTGAGACAGCAAAAGGACTTCCTGTGCACCTGCTACCATTTCTTTTCGTTTTTTTTACAGAAGTTTTATATTAAGTCTGGGGGTTATTGGCACATTCCAGTTAAACTGCATAGTGGTGGTTTTTTTCAGAAAACATTCCACTGTTGTGATGGTTTTTGGGTTTTATTATTATTATCCTTTCAATATCAAGTGCTCAAACAACAGAGGAAATACTGTGATCTTGTCTCTAATGCTCTTTAGCACTTCACCATTTTTTGGTTGTGAAAAAGAGTAGGATTGCCCTGGCATCTTTACAACTCTTGTTGTACATGAAGACTCAGCTAATAATCCTGAATATGGCTTAATGTATTATGGCCACGACCAAGACACTTCATTTTTGCTTCTTCTCCTGTAAGACTTGTTTCTGAATTAATTCTTTTGATACTACAGTAGAGTATCTCTGTAACACAGATGCTGAACAACATCTACATCACTACTCTCTTTCTGGAATTAAAACAGCAGCTAGTAAATAATAAGACATACTTTTTATCATCCTTCAGTTCTCACCATTTTCCTGTACCCTTTTTCAGCTTCATCTCAATCTCATATGCTATTTCTCATTGTACTTTTGAACGAATAATGGGAACCAAAAATTCTGACCATGTCTGCTTTAAATATTTTTGAGTTATGATAATATAAGGCTTTGTTTAGCACAAAACATGTAGAAAAGAAGCCTTTAAGTAAAACTCAAAGCCGAATTTAGATGAAGCCAATGTTGCTGGCATCTTGGTAGTATGTCAAATCTACCTGTGCAATCAGTTGTAAGGACTCAGCTGGGACTGATAAGGTTTGTGCTGTGCTTTGGATTGCACTCATGGGCATGTTTACACACAACATATTTGGGCTTCCAGATATTTGGGAAGTAGTTGGCTCACATACTTTCAGAAAAATATTTCCTTTGCAGTGATGTCACGCCACCAAAGCCAGGCAGAGAAGCTGTACAAGTTTCTTCACCGAACGGCCTTCTCGCTACTACTGCAGCTAAGGATGGGCTCTGTAGGCAAGCTGAGCTCAAACAGCCTGCAAGGGCAGGGACTGTATGTATAAACTCGTGTCTGGCAGCACTGACCTGTGAGAAGAGAATACACAGTAATGTTTTTCTTTGAGATTCTTTTACTAGGATATTACTGTGTACTGTATAATACATGTGTCTGGCTTGCCAAGAAATAAGAACAAAAAGCATTAAACATTTCACTTTTTTTTTTTTTTTTTTTTTTTTTTTTTTTTTTTTTTTTTACTTACTCAAGGACTTAATCTTGTTTTAAATTTCAAACAATTTTAACACTTACCTGGAAAAAATCTTGGAAAAAGTATGGACTTGTATTTAATTTCTACGGCTTTCCAGTTTTTAGAAGGGGAAACAACCAATCTAAAAACTGTGTGTCAGGCTTCCACCATTATCTTCAGACTTCAGCAGTCACTGCCAAGCTGTCTCTATTCCTGTAGTCTCAGCTGCAGACACTGCAGAAATGTGTGCAGTCCAGAGACTTCTTCAAAAGAGTTTTAGTAGGGCTGGTTCTGGGCAACAGAAACAAAGCAGTTGTATCAGCATAGTGCTATATGCAGGGGAAATTGTAAAAAATACGTAAAGCACCACGGCACTGTGTGGATGTTAAAGTGTGGTTGGTTGGATCTTGTTGGAGCAATAGAGACATATTTCATTCTAACCTACTGAGCAGTAGTATAAAAAGAGCAGTCTGACCATTTTTTACCTTAGATTACGGGAAATTACAGGGCCACAAAGAAAAAGTGCGTTTTTTTATCTTCTTCAATAGTACGCTTTCACAGCCTTATTTTCATAAAAATACTTTCCTATTGCTAGTATCTACTACCAGTCATTCAGAGTATTTTCACATGAGGAAAATGGGCAAAAGAATAGTAACCTTTTCAGTAACAGACCTGTAACTCTCATTCAGGGTATTTTTGGTAATAACATAATCCTAATGGATTTAGGGCTCATTTAGACATAAAAATAAAATCAAATAGCAGATAGTTTAATGTCTGGAGAATGTATCAGCTGTCCAGTGGATATTTAGAAAACAATGAATGTCAAAACCTCTGCCAATTTAGGCTTTTCTGAATTTCTGCACTTTCAGCGATTTGCTTCTTTCTGCTTTCCTTGCTGCTTACAGTGAAGTTTTATGTGCCTCACAGTCAGGAAGGACTGAAAGGTGCACTTACAAGTACTGTTCCTGATGGTTTTGAACCTGTAGCTAAAATAACAGATTTTTTTTTCTTCCCCAGTAAGTGAAATGCTAGTAACAATACAGTTGTCTTATCAAATCTAAAGGTAATAAAGAAAACTGTCAAAGTTTGGTGAGAATAAAACCCCATCTAATTAAAGAGGAAACCTCACTGCTGCAGAGGTCAGCGTTAATAACTGTCAAGTAGATTCACATATAAAAGGAAACTGTCAGGTCAGAGTTGGCTGCAGTGTGGGTGGAGGACCACAAGACATGCTGACAACAGAACAAGAACAGTTCTTTTCTTATCCTTAATTCAGCCTGACTTACATCAATACCTTCAGGTGTATTGATAAGACTTAGTGTCCCATTGTTTCAAAATGAAATACCTGTTATGCTTCATGAAACACTCTGTGTAATATTACGCCTGGAGTTTTACTTATTTTCTAGGCCCCGTCACCAGAACAAGGCCAGTATTACAAAATGGAATACATCATCAGTATATGGAGGGGTCAGCAACTCAAAACCCAGTGTTATTTACTCTATTTTTCTCTGAAAGTGAAAGAGAGATAACAAATAATACAAAATTTATAGATAAAATCAGGTGAAAATAGCCACCCGAAGCAATCATATATCATAATAAAATACATAAAGTAAACTGAGTTGAACACAGACGTAAATTACTTAAATCCCTGGCAGACAGCCAGCCACTCCAGCCCCTGTTTGAAGTTGTTCTTGGTCTGGCACATGTGAATAAAGAATCATCGGCTCCTTTAATTTTATATGGGCAATTTTTGATTTGCATATAGGCTCTTCTTTCATATTTAGTGGGTGATCTGCACTGGCCCCTTGGCAAGTAAGGTCTTGTTATTGTACCACTTTATATACTTTCGTCAGCAATCATTTATGATTTATAAGATGTTTTCAGTTTTGAAAATACAATGTAGTTCAGAAATTAACTGAAAATAGTTTAAAATATACACATGGGACTTACACAGTGGTTCTGAAACATGAATAATACAGTGACTACTTGGCTCTCTACACAAGAAAAAGTAGAGAAAAAACCTGAAAAAGGAAGTTTAAATAGAACAATGAGGATAATTTTAAGAAAGCACAATGGGTAACAATGTAAAAGTCTGCTGGAGTAGGATGCCTTGCGGTGTGTAATTGTGCTGGCTCTGTAGACAACGTTAGCATCTATATTCACAGGATTTTCAGCCTCTTCAGAAAAATGGGCAGTTTTGACTGCATCGCACTTTCAAGTTCTATAGTTTGCAAACATGAAGGGGACCTTTGGATGCGGAATTGAAAATAGATGTTGTTGAATGAAGTGGATAACATAGCAACGGAATAAGGAGAGATTTCTAATAATGGTTAATACTCCAATGGAAAAAATTGCAATTTCAAACTCCAATGTTTGAAAAATGAAGCTGAAAGATTTCCAATTAATATTGAAACACAAAAGTTTAATCGGGGATAATTAATTGCAAAAACTAGCCTTACACCATATGTTGTAGTTTTAAATCAAGACCGAATGTCTTTCAGAAGTCTACCATGTAGAGCCTGTTGAGATTACACGCCTGAGACTGATATTCATCACTGTTCTGCCCTAAGAGATCTAAGAAACAGCCACCAGTACTTACATCGTTTTATAATTTAAGTAGTAACAACTGCCATCAATATTTTGATTGATGGGGCACCAAAAATGCCTCTAATAAAGTAACATATTTATAAATGCAAGTGCTCAAAGTTACAAAATGTCAAAAGGCAGTTTGCCAATATAGAGATTTATAAACTGGGCAAATCCAGCTGTACTTCTGTGTCAGCAGTCTGTGACACATCCTAATGCTGACCAACACAGTAGAATATTGCATGGCTCTTCCTACTGAAGGCAATAGGGATTTATTAAAAATGTCTTAACAGACTTTTTTTTTTTTAGTATGGAGAATGGAATATAATTTTGTAAACTTCATGGGAAGTTTCAGCTTACGTCGTTAAGGTGGACAAAGCCAGAAGCAGCTGAAAATGCTTTCTTCCAGCGGAAAATCTTGGTCAGTCTTATTTTTAGAAAACCTCAGCTGCAGGGTTGTGCTACTTAATATCTGTAGAACTTAGCCTTATGAATACAGAAAAATGACTGAGTATTTTAGCCCTCTGTGTTTGCCCATTTAGAGAGGGATTCATGTTACCCACTATCAGCTCACAAATAGTTAGGCATCCAGACGAAGCAAGTCATATGACCCACCTGAATAGTGAGGGATAAGATATAGCTATCTCCAGTGAGTGATTTTTCCCATCGAAGTCTAGAGATCAGGATGGCATGTATATAGCTTCTAGAAGTGCTTCTCCCTGGTTGACCATAAAAACAGCATTGGTGATGATCTTAAATTAAATTTTCACCTTTTAAATTGCTAAAGTGAGGTGCGAAACACCAGCAGTTTATGATGTCTCTTAACAAACCATTTATAAGAAATATCTCACAGATCATAACCTAGTCCTTCAAGATGTGTTTATGTCAATAAATCCTAATTCATACAAGTTCTTACGTGTTGACAATGTTGGTTCCTTTGGTAGTGGAATGACACTGGTGGATGGCAGAGCTGAGACTACATCACCAACCGATGCTAATCTGACCTCTCAGTAATCAAAACGAACTGCAAGTCCTCTGACAGAGATCAGTGTCTTATATAAACGACTTAAGGGTTTATGTGCATGCTTCTCTGTGAAATAAAGTGGTAATACAGCAATGAGTCTGTTTTATAGCAGGTTCAATAATAATTACCAACAGCGGTTACACAGTGGATTCGTTGGTTTGCTTGTAGCATATGGAGCCAGATGCCCTTCTGAAGTCAAAGTAATTAATTTTTCAGGGTTTTTCAATCTACCTGTGCTGCTTTGAGTTATCCTGCAATTTTGTTGGTAAAATAAGTATTTGTGTTCCCTAATTAGATTGGAAAAATAATTAATGGAGTCCTTGGTCTATTATAGTATCATCTGCACATACAAATGTGCATTTGTGTAAGATGTCCTCCAAACTTGATATAGCACTAAGTATATACTAACTGTCATCTGCATTCCCCATTGAGAGCTGTTTTACAGTGCCAGTTCACCCATTAGTATCCTCAGTTATGCATAAACAGAAAAAGGGGTGTAACATCGGAAACGTTAATTTAGGAAATTTCTAAAATGTTTTGTAACAGGCAGACACTGTTATGATAGAAGACGTTCACTGATCGGATAAAAAGGGAAAAGGTGAGAGGCATGTAACCTTGGGTACCACAAAAGTAATACTTCCCGTATTGACTGAAGGTGAGTCCAAGTTAAACATAAAAATCCGTCCCCACTGAAAGCAATGACAAAGGAGTCATATTCTAAAGAGAACACAAATTCACTCTACATGTAGCAAATATCTGTCAGTAAATAAACTGAAAATTATAATTCAAATCAAATACAGAAATTTAAAGGAGTAAGGTGCAAATTTTTCAATCAGATTAGAACAGTAATTACCAAATCGAAATTTAGCCGACTACAAATTTAAGATTTAAATCAGTCATCTAGTATTTCTCTCTAATCAAGGAATGGAAATACACATTTGCGAAGAACAAGTCACCTATCTTAATAGAAGGGAAGAGACACTTCTCTCCCTACACTGACTAGGAGAGTCTAACTTTAACTGAATACCTGTCTTTGAGATGGCTACTTCATTTCCTACACATGAGGACTTGTTCCTACGGATAGGACAGGATCTGTCAACCATATGTAACAGAGGATCTGAATTTCTTATCACTGTCTTGAATCTAGATCTTGTCAAAGCTTTAGGTGCCCCAAGCAATAGGGCCTAACTTCCGATCAGGATCAGTACTCTGAAGCAAAATTCAGCCCAGCCTGATGTGCAGAGAAGATGTTTGCCGTGGGTAACCTGCTAGAGGTTTGGCTTTGGTAGGCAATATCAGGGCTTGCTGCACCAACAGCAGACCACAGAGGAAGACAGTACCTGCTCCTTCCCTCCACACACTGCATTTTGTCTGCGCTAAATGCCAGATAAGGTTGAGATGTCTCAGAATGTAATGGGAATAACTGCGGGTTTTCGTTTGAGATTAAGAGCTGTGATCTTTCTTGTATATGAGGGAGTTTTGATTTCTTGCTCAACACTAAGATCATCTACTGATACTCCTAGAAGCTCTGAAAATGAAGTCTGACCACCTCTCCTTTCCTCTGCTAGCACATTTCGGTAGCTACTACATGAACTTTATTTTTTAACTTAAACCTTATCTCTATCATTTACTTCTACTTTGTAAATGTGTTTTTCTGTCATAAATTCCAAAAGCCTGAGAGTCCAGACACCTCAGACAGTTGTCCAGAAGGTGATAAAATCTCGCAGAATGTGCTATCTTGACAGAATCAGCTGAAAGTAAGAAATATTATCCCTGACCATCCTGGGCTCTAGTTGTTAGGCTGTAGGTCTGACAGGCTATGCTGTGAGTGACTGCTTCACTTTTCTGATGTTCCCTGAGGGAAGACCAAAGAATGCGCTATTTCATTTTCATCTGTGTTAAACTTGATGAAGAGCTTTAATGCTGCAAATGCACCTGCAGTTCAAGTAGGCATATACATTATACGTGTATCAAATAGCTTGCTTCTCTCCCTGAAAATAATTGATTGCATTTATTTTCTCAAAAAATCTATTTCCCCTGTATGAAATAAGGTGAGATGATGCATGAGTGATTACGCAGAGGGAGGTTCATGGCTTGGCTTCGCGAACAAAGATCTGGGAAGGGTTTTCCCCACGCTCACTGCAAGCGATGAGTGCACCCTTTGGGGCTGCGCGGTGGATTTTTTAGGTGAGGTGCAGCATGCGTGGAACTGGCTCCACCCTTTACACCTGAGGTTCATCTGCCAGGGCCTAGCGAGCTTGGA
>NW_010428565.1:80396-89066 GCF_000710305.1 Buceros rhinoceros silvestris
CACGGCAAGGGGGTGCCCGTGAAAGAGTTGCTGCTCTACCTCCGGACATCACAGACCCGGGCACAGGGTGGCCGGGGCCTGCCAAGAACAGGAGTCCTGGAGGGTGTAGAGGGAGGTACTGAGGTTTGAAGTAGCAAGTATATATTTGGCAACAAAGTAATCCAGAATAAAAAAAAAAGGTTTTCTGTATCCATGTTGTTGTGAGTGAGGAACTTAGAGAATCAGATTCAGGGGATGAAAAACTATGTGAGTGATTTGTATTAATTTAGGTGTGATAGGTGAAACAGGATAATGTGCATTTCCTTGATGAACTGGCAGTCACCTTAGCAGATCTGCTGAGTCATCTGTGTGGTACCACGCTGAGTCACTATGTATTGTTAGCTGCCACTGCAATCACAGAACAACTTACTGAAAAGAAATAGATTATGCAAGAAGAGTAACGAAATTCTCATTAGAATTCTGCCTGAGACAGAGTAAATTCCACCTGTATGCTCGCCATTTGGAGAAGCCATGAGTAACTGATAGTCTAGGAGGATAATGCAACATTTGGGGTGCCTCAGGGCTCCCCTGTTGGGGATAAACCTGTTATAGAGAGCTCAGCTGCTGTGTCATGTAGCATGAAGTGTAAGCTGGCTAGCACTACTGGAGCAATGAAAGCTGCCCTCTTGTAAATCCACCCTGCTCTGTATACAGCACAGCAGGGTCACAAGCAGGAACAACGTTCACTTGTAATGGTGAGAGAACAAAATACTGCAAATGGCACGATTTATGGTGTGTGTTATAGCCCCGTTTAATGCACTACTAAACCGTCTACTGAAAGAAATGAGCACAGTTTTTCTTTTGTTTAACATTAAGGGTGGATTATTCATTAACTGCGATGTTGGCATGGTGTCCAGTGGCTGTATTTAGACCAATTTTCAGTGAGAACAGGGTCACGGAGGAAAACAAGTTATGTGACCAATGTAGGCATACCTGCAACCTTTTATGCCAGGAAATCAATGATTCCTGATGAATTCAAATGATTTTATCATTGTCCTTTGAGCAAATATGTGGTACAAGATCAAGTAGATTTGTAAGTGATGACTCGATTTCTTTGAGGGTAAATTTGCATTGTGACAGCGAAGTCAATATAGTCAAGATAATTTACCTGATCTCAGAACGAGACCCCCAGTCAATATTAAATTCAAGACCCTTTGTCTAGGAGAAGTAATCAGTTATTTCATTGGAAGAAATACCCTATTTGTTAACAAAAACCTCAGGCCAACAGTATCAGGCTTTTCGATTCTTTGGTTCCAAAATAACTTTGCATGGGGTCTCAGAATAAAATCTTTAAAATCCTATTCATAGTTCAGTGAGATCAGAAATTAAAACGAGTTTTGTCCGAGCTAGAATTTTTGGTTAGTAGCTTCAACATATCCCCTATATTATTTTATTTTCCTTCTTTTTTAGGTATTGACTCGTTACTCGACTGCTGAACAAAACTACCCTAAAGGTTTTGCACATTGGGAAAAATTAATTAGAGTATTCTGGCTTCCCTATACAGTGAGCTCAGTTGCTATGACAACCAAACTTATACCACCTTCTTAACATCAGTCCTTTTGATTTCTGCAGTTATTTAAAAAAATCCAATTTAAACTGTGGGAAAAAAAATCTACCCTTTCCAATATTTAGAGCCATATAGTTCACCTTTAGCAATAATGAGTCTGCCTAGTAACTTTCTTAAAGACTTCTAAGAGTCAAAGAGTTCTTCCAAGGGCTACTCAAGGCTCGGTGCAAAAAGTATTTGCAACTCGCCACTGGTCCTACATGCTCATTGATCAAGGAATCCTTCCAATATTACACCTGAAATAAATAATTGCTACAGTTCTGAAGTCAGAAGATTGCATACAATAGAACCCAGTGTGGCAAAGAGGGCTGTTTATTATTATTTTGATTGCTCTCAGGGAATACAGGTAACGAGGCATTTTTGTGTCGGGGTGACACAATGCTCGTGTTTTATGTATAGCTTTTCCTGTCTGGGAAACGTTCAGTTTGCTTCCAGCTCTTTGGCTGACCCCAACTGACCAAAGGGGTATCCCATACCATACGACATCATGCTCAGTATATAAAGCTGGGTTAGAATAATGAAGAGCTGGACTTTTGGAGTGATGGCCTTTGTCTTCCCAAGTGCTGGAGCCCTGTTTTCCTGGAGATGGCTGAACAACTGCCTGGCAATGGAAAACTGTTAATGAATTCCATGTTTTGCTTTGTTTGTGCATGCTGCTTTTGCTTTACCTATTAAACCGTCTCTATGTCAAGCCACAAGTTTTCTCACTTTTATTTTGCTGATCCTCTGCCCCATCCCACCAGGAGGGGAGTGAGCAAGTGGCTGTGTGGGATTTAGTTGCCTGCTGGGGTTAAACCGCAACATCCTTTTAGGAGTAATAAACCGTGTGGCTATGAGGATAAAAGGTTTTATGCGACAAAGGCTAGAAAACTGGCTAGAAGACTGAGGACTCTGTTGTTCATCAGTGGAGTTTTGTGTAAGATAGATTCTGTAAAGTTATTAGTTCCACATAAAGCAAATAATTTACACTGGACATCCTACCCACCTCCAGTAGTCCTATGGATTGTAAATCAGTTTACACCTGCATTCCTCAAACATGATCTAGGGAGAATTAGATACTTCAAAGTACAGCTACTTTGAAACTCATAGAATCATAGAACTGTTTAGCTTGGAAAAGACCTTTAAGATCATCAACTGAACCACCCGTTCACCCTGCACTGCCAGGACACCACTAAACTAAACCATGTCCCTCAGCACCGCATCCACACGGCTTTTAAACACCTCCAGGGATGGGGACTCTACCACCTCCCTGGGCAGCCTGTTCCAATGCTTTACAATCCTCTTTGTAAAGAAATTTTTTCTAATACCCAGCCTTAAGCTATAAACCATGCCATGTTGGTATAAACGCATAGTATGTACACACTTATATTCAGGAACTCTAGCTTGGAAAAGACCTTTAAGATCATCAACTGAACCACCCGTTCACCCTGCACTGCCAGGACACCACTAAACTAAACCATGTCCCTCAGCACCGCATCCACACGGCTTTTAAACACCTCCAGGGATGGGGACTCTACCACCTCCCTGGCCAGCCTGTTCCAATGCTTTACAATCCTCTTTGTAAAGAAATTTTTTCTAATACCCAGCCTTAAGCTATAAACCATGCCATGTTGGTATAAACGCATAGTATGTACACACTTATATTCAGGAACTCTGTGTTGGTCATTAGCAATAGCATTGGTGATCGCAGGCAGGAGTGAGCAGCTTTCACAATTTTTTGTGAAGATGTCTTTACAATAATGCAAATCTAATATAGTTTAAAACTTGTTTTGCCTTTTAAACTTCACAAAACACACAAGCCAAGGTTGAACAAGAAAATATCAATAATTTAAACTCAACAATATGTTTATTAGTATGTATCAATACAAACTCAGAGAAACGTATTACTTTTATAGAAAAAATATAACAAAAAAGAAATGATTCAACAAGATTAATGAAGATATGTGTGGAAAGCCTGTTGAAAATAATAGACATTCAAATAACAATCACTCCCTCTGGAGTGTCAGTGTTTCTGTTTCCTCTTCATTCGTTTATCATACAAGATTTTGAATAACGAAGAACATCACAGGAAAAAAAATTAAAGTGAAAGCAGTGTCAGAAGACACAATCTCTTGTAAACACTTCTCTGAGTGAGGTAGTGAGGTTATGAAAGACCACGAGACCAGACCTAGAAAGGGGATGACAAGTGTAAATTCTGCTATATGGCACTCCCTGCATGGAAAATACGAGCATGATAAAATTACACGCAAGGCTTGTGAGTGAGGAAAGACAAGGAAGCCAGGAGAAAGCATAACAGAAAAATTCCCAGTCTGATTTCTGCTGTTCTGTTTACTGGGATTCCACCTCTCGTTCCACAAATCCTTCCTGTCTAAAGTCTCAAATTCCTTTGCTGAATAAATAGGAAGTTACTGTGGAAAAAGGATGCCATCCACAGGGAACTGCAGGATTCCCCCATACTTTAACTGTTGTATTTACATCATGGTTTGTGTCAATGTGTTCTGGGTCATGATCCGTAAGCTGACAGAGAGTTATAGACAGGGCATGGCATCTATACCTGTTAAAAACATTTGCTGGTAACTGTTTCAGAACTGAAAACTATATTCAAGTGTCCAGCTCTTAGGAGAGAGTATCCTGCGTGCATTGGGTGACAGGGATTTTTCATTCTCATTGGAAACCTCTCGAGAGCTCTCAGCTTTATACCTAGTAACAATGTAAAATCTCATGAGTAGAAAATGCATCTTTCTTACAAGGAAAATGGACCCCAGGTGTAGTTTTCTTGGGCAACAGCAGTTGTCTGTGAGCAGCACCACTGTATTTTCAGGTTCAAGGAAAAACCTGCTTCAGCTTTCTCTTCCACACCTTCTATCATGCATATTTAAGACTATCATTCACATCACCAGTCTCACGCTGCCTTGGCTGTGCTTTCTTATCCTGAGAAAACGTGGATCTCAGACCTGGCTGGATTGCTGCATTAGGTGCTGTGCTAAGAGCATGATAG
Organism: Buceros rhinoceros silvestris; assembly: GCF_000710305.1. Lineage (NCBI taxonomy): Eukaryota > Metazoa > Chordata > Aves > Bucerotiformes > Bucerotidae > Buceros > Buceros rhinoceros. The sequence goes on from NW_010428565.1 coordinate 85,001, forward strand.
GAAGCAGGGAACTACTGCAGCTGTCTGATCAACTCTAACTGCCTGTTCAACATCTTCCTCAGTGCTGATAGCTGTGCCCAATCCCTGACAGAGTTAATTATCTTTCTGTTAGAATCTGGTAATTCTGAAATGGTACTCAAGTCTCATTGCATGTGCCTATGAATTTATGCTTTTACAATTTATAAATTTATGTCTGAGAGCTCGGTTCAGTTCCCAAATTAACCAGTGAATATATTATAGTTTTGCATTAATTTTTATTTTTTCTGTTTTCCTTCATGTCCTTCTGTACAGACAAGGAATGATCCAGGGAAACAGCTGAAGAAGCGTTTGGGGGAAAAATACAGTTTTGCACTCATTCATCAGCCTGAGACATCAGTAATTCCATTTTTAATTCCGCATCAGACATACGCCAGGGTAAAACAAGAGCAATGGAGGAATCCCACAGAATCATCCTCTGAATTACAACTCCCTTGCTACAGTATGATCAGCAAATTGCAGCACTGCTCTATTATGCACATAAATTTTCCAAGCCACGCACAGAAGTTAAGCTGTGTAACTTATGTATGGGATCAAATTCAATTTTTCAGCATATAGTCCCTAACGACTACCTTTGGTATCCAGGTCGGGAACAATCAGGCTCTAAAAGAGTTTCCAAATATGCTAAGAAATTCCTCAGAATCTGCTGCCAGTTTGTTGACTACAACCAGTTGGCCAAACATACAGACAAATGAATAGCCTTTGTAACACCTTCAAGAAGTATTTCCTCATGATTCCCACCAAGAACAGGAAAAAGAAGCATACCTGAAATAATTTAACATTTTATGGTTTCAATCTACTTCTCACAATCCTGGCAGCATCTGGATGAGGGAAAAAAGCTTCCTGACTGTGCCCTTGCCTATTAGTCTTGACTCTTTTGTCTATTCATTGAACTTTGAACCACTTCTTCTACTGTGTTTTCATCGGAGCATGCACAGAGAACATAGTTACTTCTTCTCTTCAATCATTCTTCGTGTTACCTCTTTTTTGCCCTATACATGGTGAAAGGCTGTGATATTTAGTGAGCAACTTCACTCATTTTCTGACAGACCAATCAGACTGCAATCTTTCCAATGTTTCTTCATTTGTATGCACCACTGCCACCCCCTCCTCTGCAGGCTAGATCAATCTCAGTATTAGGGAGATTATATTGCTGTTAGTAAGCCTTCAGCTTTTTCCTCATGTTGCTGTAGCACAAGGCTGCCGAATCACAGAATCATTTTGGTTGGAAGAGACCTTTATGATCATTGAGTCCAACCATTCCCCCTGCACTGCCAGGGTCCCTAAACCATGTCCAGCACCATATCCACATGGCTTTTAAACACTTCCATGGATGGGGACTCCACCACCTCCCTGGGCAGACTGGTCCAACCAGTCTTCACAACCCTCTCTGTAGAGCAGATTTTCCTAATATCCCACCTAAATCTCCCCTGGCACAACTTAAGGCCATTTCCTCTCATCCTGTCACTTGTCACATGGGAGGAGAGTCCAAACCCCACCTCACTACAACCTCCTCTCAGGTAGTTGTAGAGAGCGATAAGGTTTCCCCTCAGCCTCTTCCAGGCTAAACAGCTTCAGTTCCCTCAGCCTCATCTCAGAAGACTTACTCTCTGGACCCTTCACCAGCTTTGTTGCCCTTCTCTGAACATGCTCCAGCACTTCTTGAAGTGAGGGGCCCAAAACTGGACACAGTAGTCAAAGTGTGGCCTCACCAGTGCAGAGGTACAATCAGTTCCCTACTCCTGCTGGCCACAGTATTTTTGATAGATGCCAGGATGTTGCTGGCCTTCTTGGCCATCTGGGCACACAGCTGGCTCATAGACAGTCAGTTGTCACCCAGCACCCCCAGGTCATTTTCCAACTGGCAGCTTTCCAGCCACTCTTCCCCAATCCTTAGTGTTGTAGCGGGTTCACTTCATCTTGTTAAATCTCATACTATTTGCCTCAGTCCATCTTCCAGTGTGTCCAGATCCCTCTGTAGAGCCTCCTGATCTTCAAGCAGATCAACACACCCACCCAGCTTGGTGTCATCTGCAAACTTACTGAGGGTGCACTTGATCCCCTCATTGAGATCATTGACAAAGATGTTAAACAGAACAGGTCCCAAAACTGAACCCTGGGGACACCACTGGTGAGTGGCTGCCAACTGGATTTGGCTCCGTTCACCACCACTCTCTGGGCTGGCCATCCAGCCAGTTTTTTATCCAGAGAAGAGCACACTCATCCAAACCATAGGCAGACAGTTTCTGCAGGAGAATGCTGTGGGAAACAGTGTCAAAGGCCTTGCTAAAGTCCAGGTAAACACTCACAGCTCTTCCCTCATCCAATAAGCAGGCCACCTTACCATAAAAGGAGATCAAATTGGTCGAACAGGACCTGTCTTTCATAATCCCACACTGACTGGGCCTGATTACTGGGCTGTCCTGTATGAGCCGTGTGATGGCACTCAAGATGATCTGCTGCATGACTTTCGCTGGCACCGAGGTCAGGCTGGCAGGCCTATAGTTCCCTGGGTCCTCCTTCCATCACTTCTTGTAGATGGGTGACACATTTGCCAACCTCCAGTCAACTGGTACCTCCCCCATTAGCCAGAACAGCTGGCACTTAATGGAAAGTGGCAGTCCTGGCTATATATTGAAGACTAGATGAGTTTGTCATCTCACAGCTCTTCCCTCATCCAATAAGCAGGCCACCTTACCATAAAAGGAGATCAAATTGGTCGAACAGGACCTGTCTTTCATAATCCCACACTGACTGGGCCTGATTACTGGGCTGTCCTGTATGAGCCGTGTGATGGCACTCAAGATGATCTGCTGCATGACTTTCGCTGGCACCGAGGTCAGGCTGGCAGGCCTATAGTTCCCTGGGTCCTCCTTCCATCACTTCTTGTAGATGGGTGACACATTTGCCAACCTCCAGTCAACTGGTACCTCCCCCATTAGCCAGAACAGCTGGCACTTAATGGAAAGTGGCAGTCCTGGCTACATATTGAAGACTAGATGAGTTTGTCATTTCTTTTCACTCATTCAATATGTCAAAAAGGGATTTTGCTTGAAGAAATAATGATTGTGATAGAACATTATGTACCTGATAGGAAACAGTCCTTTGTGATCAAGTTTGTGATCTTTCTGACAAAGGTTCTCCATAAACATAAGTGTCATCACCATAGAACTCATTTAACATTCAGCCAAAACCAATCTGCAAATACTATAAGTCCTGGGGGCAACATATGGTAGAGGAATGGAAAAAATGGGGAAATAGAGTCAAGATTTCTGAGTTCTAATCCTACCTACGACTCTATGACTGTGGCTTAATTTATCACAAAATATTTCTTTCTTTTCACCTCTAAAACTAGTAAGAACCTTGTAAGACTTTTATTAATTTTTGATGAAATCTTGCCAAATATTTAGAGATCAATGATGTTCTTAAAAATGAGAAAATCTATATAAATGTACCTAATCTGTCTTCCCAGCAAAGCTGCATCAACACTTCCAGCTTTGAGTACTCTGCTGCAAAAGATTTGGAATAGGTGATACAAAATAAAAATTTCAAAGGAGACTTCAAATTTAAAAAAATACATTTTTCAAAATAAACCTCACATTTGTTCAAGAGCTGGATATTAGATAGTTGTGGAGCTCAGTGGCTTTGGAATGGCTTAGTGGTTGCTGGAGTTTTTTTGCTTTTTCTAATGTAAAACTTCCAACCCCACCAAAATTAAAAACCAAACCAAACCAATAATTAATACTCTCATCTATGTATTTTTATCTATATATATATAAAGGGCAAAAAATAGAGAAAGATGAGAAGATTTACCCAAGGTAATATATAGACTGGATGATTTCCAGAATGGTTAACAAAGAATTCAGGATGTGATCAGAACTAAGAGCAGCACTTAATGTACAGATACTCGCTTTATAAGGCAAGGTTCTTCCATCTTTCACTTGCTCACAGCATTCCTAACGCCTTAATTTGCTCATTTGGCTTTACCATTATGTTCCTTTTTTTTTTTTTTTTTTTTAAAAAAGGGGGA
>NW_010428565.1:89096-94002 GCF_000710305.1 Buceros rhinoceros silvestris
CTTAATTTGTTCATTTGGCTTTCCCTTTTTGTTTCTTTTTTTTTTTTTTTTTTTTTAGAAAAGTGGGAGTTATAAAGAAAAGTGATGTGCCTACAGCCTCTCAGAACATTTTTTGGCTGTATCTCTTGAAATTGTATGCAATCTTTGTTTAATGTGCCCATTTGGATGTGTAAGAATTGCAGGATCTGGCACTAAATTTTGCATGCTGGCTTATTTTGGGTGACTGTGCACAGACATGAAATACAGAAATGCGGGGCAAATCATGACAGCCTATGGCCTGGGGAGAGTAAACATACAGTTAAAATTGTCCTAAAAGTCAGAGGATGCCAATGTGATGTTAATGAGAGATTGTGATGGACTGAGTCCCTGGCCTTATGTAACTGATGTTGCCGTTTGGCAGAGTGCTTCTTTGTATTGTGTTTCACAGTATTAAACGTCTTGTTTTCCTCATCAGGAGCATTACTAGGCAGAGGGAACTTATATCTCTATTCCGATTCATGGTGAGGAATATTCTGGGGTTTTTTCCCTTCTCTCTCCTTTTCATTCTCTGTTGCTCCAACTTCTGTTAGTCCTGTCTCTCTGCAGCACTTCTTTCTCTAAAACAATTCCAGCCTTTTGGATATTTCTCCTATTTCTTGTTGATTTGCAATGGTCGATGGCAAAATTCATTGCCAAAGATTATACCTGAGACCACAGAAATATGTGGGCCAGATGTCTGACCTCCAGAGCACCTGCCATTTGAAGGATTAGAGTTTTATCGCTTTGTTTTGCAGCAGTAGAAAGATTTTAATTTGTGAGGAAAGTTCTGAAAGAAATAGGAAAATTTAATCCTATCTTCTCTGGTGGAATTGCTGGCAAATGTAAGTGGAAGTAAAGCACTCTGATAACAAGAGAATGACTGTATCTCTGTGATTCTGTCCACATCTGAGCATGAAATATGCAATGAAGCAGAACAGTAGCCGCTAAGGAGGACCAGGGGCAGCCCTGAGAAGGCTTCTTTAGCACATGAAGTCAAGGTGGATGTTGTTCCTTTCAGCTGTGGGCCAAAGTGGTCACAGTAGCAAACCCCAGACCATACATACGAGTACAAAGCACCTGGGTCAATCAAGTAAAGGCACATTACTTTCTTGTAATTCCTTTCCTGTTAACTGCATGTAGTAAGATCATCTTTAGACATATTTGTAGAATTACGTGATTTGAAATTACGGAAAGGTCTAAATTTGTTATTATTTGAAAAATTATCTTTAATTTATGCATGGAAATAACTACTCATTCTTCCACTATTTTTTTCTCAATATTTATGATACACAAATAGATTAAATACTCCAGTCACCTAATGAAAGAGGAAAACTGAAGCTGTAGACATTAGAAAAAACAGTGCGGAAGTTTTGGAGAAGTTTGGTTTCTCTGCTAGCCTTTGCTTCTTTGCTTATTTTTATAGCTTAAAATTTGATCGAAGAACAGCTGACTTGACACTAGGTATTTATTTTTTAAATATTCAAACCTATTTCCTTGAAGATAGAACTGTTCATCCAACAACTTACTCTTGCCATTTCTCATTTTTCCCAGCAAAAGGTTTACAAAAACATTCGACATGGTCATATGTCTTCCAAACCTGTGGCACTTTGTAGACAAGAGTCTTGTTTCACTGTCAGGGATTTGAGATGATTCGTCAATTCACAGCCCTGAACTGAAATGTCAGAGATTCTAAACTGGGATTTGCTCTTTAGATTGATGATTACCACTGACTGGAGGAAGCTGGTGAAATCTGACCAGTCATTATCTGAGTTTAATTACTTTTGTGTGTGTGAACTCTGACAGTTAAAGTAGGATTTTTTTACTGTAGATTTTTTTTTATATTGACATTATGACCTATGATAATAAAACTACTCTTAGCAAATAGAAAAAGATGTCAGAAAGAAAAAAAAAAAGGTGTTTAAAAAGAATAACAGCAAGTTAAGAGACCTTTGAGTTAAGGTGTTGCGTAGGTCTGACTGTCTGAATAATGGGAGAGCATTGGTTATTTTCCACAGTACGACTGCAACAATTATGTAAATATAGAGAAAGGTTAGTTTGTTGACCTCTTACTCACATTGGTGCCTTCTTATTTGTGTGAGAGTTCCCATCTAAATGAACAGGAAAGATCCTGAATTACCTGTTGCCAGTATTTAATAAAAGTGCTTGAAACATGACCTGAGCTTTGCTTTTCCTTCTTTCCACGAGTGTTCAGCTTTCACTTGGATTTTGCTCAGAGCACGATCCTTTGAAACCAGTGGTGCTGAATGCCTTCTCCTGTTCCCCTTTTATACCATGGCTGCTGGGTACATGAGTATCAGCCTAAGCTATTACACAGACACAACTAGGACATTTTCAATCTAAGTGTGAATAACACATTCGGCTTGTATGAGCTATTTGAATAAACCGGAAGAATTGATGGAGCTGCAATTGTCAATAAAGCTTCAGGGCAATTACTCACTGAAGTGGGATATGTTTTGGATTCCACTGAGGTTTTCAAAGGGAAGATATGAGCAGATTGTCTTTCACTGAAAGAGTGCTCCTGATACTCACCAGTCCCTAAGCTGCATGTATCAAACTTGTGTTTTGAAGTACTTTGAAGCTGTGGGACTGCTTTGAGAAGAGCACATACTGGGTGTCAATAAGTTATGCTATAGTTATTAGTGTGGTTTACATTTTGAACGTATACTAGAGGTATGAAATTATACAAAATCTTTTTTAAAAGTATAGATTTTGATCCTGCAACTATGCAGAGCAGTCTTTGCCTTTGGTCCACACAGTTGATTTTACTAATTCTTTTAACATAATTAAGTGCTAGTCAGTCAAAAAGAGTCCACAAATTTGAGTCTGATGGTTTTGGGCAGAGGACAAAATCTTCACTTACTTTACTTGCGAATAAAAGAAGATTTATATCCATAAGCACATCCTATTCCTTCCTTCAGATTTGGTTTGTTTATTTATATAGTAACTTACAGGTCATCCCTAAGCTGGTTTGTAATGTGAATAGCTATGCAAATCTCTTTCCTCTATTGCAAATCTAGTTCCTCTACACTGTGGAATGGAAAATTCACTTCCCTGCACAAAATGGAGTGTTTGAACACATGTAAACTAAAGATCCTTTTTACTTTTAAAATATGCATTCTCTCTTCACACAAAAAACCCCCATTTTTAATTGAAGGACACAAAGGGCTCAATTTAGCTGGTTAAATGTGGGCAACTGAAGCACTAGAGCATCCTATCTGTCCTGCTGTGGAAAGATACAGGTCACCCATACAGCCATTTCAAGGTGGATGTCCCGCCTGCCTGATGATATTTCACATGGCAATCAATATCTATGCTTTGCAAATTGGAAACAAGCCTGTATATTCTGCTGCAAATATCACCTTTTTCCTGATCATTTTAAATTTTTAATGGATTAAGAGGATCACTAAAAGAAAAGTGACATTTTTAACACAGATCAACTCAGACGCTGGGTGCTCCACTTCAATTATACTTGCATATGTATGAAGTGCACTTTGCATCACGGGATTGCAACATTTAAAGATTTATGATTGTCTTCATATCTCAGAAAACAAATTATTTCAGTCTCCTAGTTTTTGCATCTTCTGTAAAATATGGAAAAAAATTTCTACAAGAAAACTGGAAAGCATGGACAAAGGTTCTCTTTATGCACTGTTATTAACACTGATAATCCTCAAGTAAATTCTTGAAAGTTGATGTGAGCATGCTCCTGAGATTCTAAACCTTGCTCTGAAGAGGGTGACAGGAAGGATTTGTTTGCACCTCCAAAATTGTCTCACTGAGTTCACAAGTGAGCAGAACAGAGCTGGCAGATCTTTAAGACGCTTTCCATAGAGGGCAAGAGCTGTTGATGTCCAGGTGTAAGAAATCAGGCAAAACCAGGAAGACACCAGCATGGCTGAATCGAGACCCGCTGGTCAGACTAAAGGGTAAGAAGGGAATGCACAGGCAATGCAAGCAGGGACAGGTATCCTGGGAAGAGTATAGGAACACTGCCTGGTTTTGAAGGGATGAGGTCAGGACAGCCAAGGTGTGGCTGGAGCTGAACTTGACAAGGGATGCAAAGAATCATAAGCAGGGCTTCTCCAGGTATGTCAATCAGAAAAGGAAGATTAAAGAAAGTGTATCCCCTCTGATGAACCTGACTGGCCAGCTGGTAACAACAGACAAGGAGAAAGCCGAAGTACTCAACAACTTTTTTGCCTCAGTTTTCACCGCACATATCCTGAGCAAGACAGGGACCAGGGAAGCAATGTCCCTCCCCACTGTAAGAGAAGATCAGGTTTGTGACCACCTGAGAAACCTGAACACACATAAGTTGGTGGGACCTGATGAGATGCATCCCAGAGTCCTGAAGGAATTGGCTGATGGAGTTCCAAGCCACTGTCCAGACTGGATCCATTTTTTAAAAAGGGGAGAAAGGAGGACCCCAGGAACTCCCAACCTGTCAGCCTCTCCTCTGAGCCTGGGAAGACCATAGAACAGATCTTCTAGACATTATACTAAGGCAAATGGAGGACAGGGAGGTGATCCGAAACAGCCAGTATGGCTTCACCAAAGGCAAGTCCTGCCTGACCAATCTACTGGCTTTCTAGGATGAAGTGACTGGAGTGGTGGATAGGGGAAGAGCTAAGGATGCCATCTATCTGGACTTCTGTAAAGCCTTTGGCACGGTCCCCCACAACATCCTTCTCTCTAAATTGGAAAGAGATGGATTTGATGGGTGGACTATTCAGTGAATAACGAATTGGTTGGATGGTTGCATCCAGAGGGTAGTGGTCAATGGCTTGATGTCCAAATGGAGATCATTGACAAGCGGTGTCCCTCAGGGGTCCGTCTGGTTCAGTATCTTCATCAATGACATTGACAG
>NW_010428566.1:0-5785 GCF_000710305.1 Buceros rhinoceros silvestris
GTTGTTTGGGGATACCGTGGGGCACAGGGGTGCCCCCACAGACCACACTGTAAGGGGGGGGTCCGGTGCTTGGGGATGCCATGGGGCACGGGGGTTCCCCCACAGACCACACTGTAGGGGGTCCAGTGCCCAGGGACACAGTGGGGCACAGGGGGTGCTCCTGCAGGCCCTGCTGCAGGGAGGGGTAGAGTGCTCGGGGACACCGCGGGGCACAACAGCAGGGAACCTGTTGCCCCCATGATCCCCAGCCTCACAGCACCCCCTGGCCCACCAGCACCTGAAGCCACCAGGAGTCTCCTCCCAGGGACTCACAGACAGAACTGGGTCTACCCGTGAGGAAAAACAAGGCTTGCTCTGGTCCTGGAGCTGGGTCTGGGTGGGTATGGGGTGAGAATGGAGCCCAGAGCGGCCAAGCGCCCCCAGCCTCCTGAAGCACCATGGCGATCAACTATTTAACGCCAACAGCAATGGTGTGGCAAGGAGCACTGGGAACAGAAAGCACCAAGGGAGGACAAGGTCAGATGCTCAGGAGGGCTCCCCTGCATCCCTCGTCCCCTCCTGGCCCCCTGGTCCCACAAGATGCTCTCCCTACACTCAGCAACCTGGTCCCACACCAGCCCCATTGGTTCCCACTCCCTCCCCAGCATGGTGAGCGGGCATCCCCACCTCACAGGGGCGTTAGTATCCCAGCCGAGGAGGAGGAGGCAGAGCCCAGAGCGCCAGAGGTGTCAGCTGCAGGGATGAGGGAGTCGCTGGGCAGGGCTGATGACCAGCAGCCCTAAGGTGGATGGATGCGCTCAGCCTGCAGGTGAAGGACCCCTGGAAACCTCGCACCTTGCACACTGACAGTCAGGATGTCCAGGTCCCACGGCAGCCCCAGCAGCTGCCCCCTGCTCCTCTGACCCATTCCCCAGAGTGCCCTCAGCTTCTCCACTCCTGGCATGCCCTAGCTCAGCCAGGGTGCCCCTGGGTGCGCAGACAGACCAGGGAGGCACCTGCGGCAGCCTGGTTGCTCCCTCACGTCCACCCCACAATAAGATGGGGGCACCCTCTTGCTCGGTCCCTCTTCCCCCACCAGGGCACAGGTCTCCTCTCCAGGGACTATCTCCTCTCCAAGACCAGGATGCACACCGATGCCATGACATCTTCCCCTACTGCCCTGGCGTGCCAGGCCAGCTGGAACATTTCGGATGCCAGGTCCGAGATGGGGCCAGAGCCGTGGTTGTGGCGAGGAGGTGACCATGGGTGCGTGGGTCGCAACACCCCCTCTGTACAGAGAAGTGTCCATTAAACAGCTGTGTCCAACCAGCCTCCGGCCGCCATGCTTACAGGGTTTCTGATTTCTCCTCAGGGATTTCTGGGGACCCCACAGCTGCCTGCTGTGTTTAACACCCTGCCCTGGCTTCAGATCCCTGTCCCATCAGGTGGGCTTGGCCTGTGTCCCCAGCATCCCACAGCAATATGGAGGGAAGCTGGGGTTGCACCCAGAACCCTGAAAACTCAGGAGGCCCCACATCTCACCAGGAGAGCAGACAGTGGAGAGAGTGCCTGGCTGGCCCCACAACTGCTACAGCCCCTGCAGCGGGAAGGTCACCCATCCACCAGGATGAGGGTGCTTCTTGCCTGCAGAGGCACTGGAGGCTGCGAACAGAGCACTGGGCACCAGGGTGTCTGGATACTGGGAATGGGCTGTTGGCAGCAGTGCTAGGAAACCTGAAATAACCCCCTGGAGGCACCAATAGTCCCCAGGAGGAGGTGTTTGGAGAGCAGTCCCCGTGGCTGGAGGCTCCTCCAGTGCTAGCCGCATCCATGGAGCTTCCAGAGAAAGTTGAGGCTTTTGCTGGTGGCACGTAGTCTGTGGGAACCGGGCTGCCAGCAAAGGGGGCTCACCTGCCTGGAGGGACTTCCCTCACTCAGTGCCTGTGCTGTAGCTGGAGAGGAAACAGGCCTTGAGAAGCTTGAGAAGTGGATCCAGGAGAGAATTAGGAGGGGGCCCTGCCCTGGCAGCATTCATAGGGCCTGTGGGGCTGCAAAGCCTGTTGCTAAAAGCTGGATTGGGATATTTCGGCCCATTTCCATGGCTACAATGGGCTGCCCTTGCATCCAGACCACAGCAGTGGTGTCCAGCAGGTCCACAGAGGAAATCCAGTGTTTTAGGCCCTGGAAGCCGTAAAAGCTCCCAGGAGAAGCACCCATCACCTTGAGGAAGAGGATGGGCACCCAAAGGAAGGAGGAGCTGCCCATGGTTTGTGTGCCTGATGCTGGATGCTACAGGTGGGGGATGCCATGGAGATGCTGTGGAGGGAAGCCCCAGGGAAGATGGTGTTAACTGTTGCGTAATTGCTCCAGCTGATGGAGCTGAAGAGCAAGCTAGGGCAGAGCACCCGTCCTGGGGACCCTGCTGGTGAAGCACCCACTGCCAGCAGCCCAAACCCACGCTCTAAGCCCCCCATAGGACCCAAGCTGTGAGGGCAGAACTCCCCTGGACCTTGGTCTAGCCCCACTGCACCCCGCCATTTGCCCAGGGCACAAGGCACAGGTGGCTTTCTCAGCCCCAGCCTACCCTGCCACCCCCGAAGCAGCCTGGCACCCCAGTCTGGCTGGTGTCCCCAGGGAGCTGGCTAATGAGGGCTGCAGGTGGCCAGGCTGGCCCGTGTCCCGCAGGGCTGTGCTGTCACCACTGCGGTGCCAGCTGCCCATCATGCATGCTCTGCCAGAGCTGCAGGTGCCCAGCGAGTGCCCGCCGTGGGCAAAGCACATCCCAGCCAGCTGTGCCTCTGCATGGGCAGCCTCGAGGTCTAGGCAGGAGTGGGAGTTCGTGGTAGCAGAAAGGGCAAAGTGGTGCTGTGGCATCTTCTAGCTGTTTCCTTCTCTGAGATCTGTGACCTCAGAGACCCTGTCCTCAGAGGGCCTCTGTGCTCTGCAAACCACCCTCCCAAATACTGGTGCAAACCTTCCCCTGCACGTTGGTGCAAACCTCCTCACCGCCTGGATGCTGGTGCAAATCTCTCCCCAAATGCTTGAGCAATCTTCTCACTCAACACTGATGCACACCCCTTCCTGAATCTCCTGATTGCAAACTGATTCCCAGCTGCTGGTGCAAACCTTTCCCTAAACAGTGGTGCAAGCCTTTCCACTGGAACTCCCAGAGGCCCCAGGATCAGGATGTCATTGTGGGCTTTAAGGCTGGGGCAGGAACCAGCCACGCGCTGGGCACCCCATGCCCCTCAGACCCTGGAAGGGAGAAAACCTCAGAGTGGGTAAATTCACTCTGCAGTGATGGCGTCTGCGTAGCCACACGTCTGTTGTCCTAGGGCCCTCACCCACCACCGGGTGCCACACGGTGGGTGCTGTGCTCCCTGTGAGGCTGCTCCCCAGTGGATGGGTCCCCAGCCCCAGGGCTCCCACCCAGCATCTCCCAGCCTGGGGCAGCGTCATGAGCTCCAGCCGGGGCAGCTCCAGCTCAAGCATTATGTTTTGTAACAGGTAGCAGTCAGGTCACCCTTTACACAAGTTGTCCTGCTGTCTGTGAGGGGACTTGAGCACCTTGTGCTGCCTGTCCTGCCTGGCTCAGGGTGTCCCCGCTGTCCCACGGGGACTTCCAGGGGTTGCAGTGCCCAGCTCTGCGAGGAGACTGCACCCTCTGCTGGGTGGATGGCCATTCATAGAATCACCACGTCATGGAACACCAGGCTGGAAGGGGCCTCGAGGATCATCTGGTCCAACCTTTCCTGGCAAAAGCACGGTCCAGACGAGATGGCCCAGCACCCTGTCCAGCTGACTCTTAGAAGTGTCCAAAGCTGGGGGATCCACCATTTCCCTGAGGAGATTATTCCAATGGCTGATGGTTCTTGTGAAAAATTTTCCTCTTCTGCCCAACTGGCCTCTTTCCAGTGTTCCAGGTGTGGCCTGACAAGCACTGAGTGGGATAATGACTTGGTTGTCTCTGCTGGTGATGCCCTTGTTGACGCTGCCCAGCATTCCGTCAGCTTTCTTTGCTGCAGCAGCACACTGTTCTCTCATACCGTGCTTGTCGTCCACCAGGGTCCCAGGTCCCTTTCCACAGAGCTGCGTTTCAGCCAGGCAGATCCCAGCCTCTGCTGCACTCCTGGATTGTGTTATCCCAGGTGCGAGACCTTACACTTGGCCTTGTTTAACTTCATCAGGTTCCTGTTAGCCCACTCTTCCAGCCTATCCAGGTCTTCCTGCAGGGTGGCTCTCCTTTACAAAATGCCTGCTTCCCCACTCAGTTTGGTGTCATCAGCGAATGTCACCAGGGTTTGATCCCCTCATCCAGACCACTGAAGAAGTTATTAAACAGCATCGGGCCCAATATCAATTCCTGGGAGACCTGGCTTGTGACAGGCTGCCAGTCTGAAAAAGAGTGATTTACCACCACCCACTGGTTGTGTGGTCCATTGCACAGGGCTGCCACCCACCCCAAAAACCTCTGCTTGTGGGGGAAGGTGGGTGCCGGAGAGCACCCTCCTCTAAGCCCGGGCACTTCTGCGTGTCCCCAAGGCTGTCCTGGGCTCAGCCAAGTGCCATCATGTCTGGTGCATGCCAGAGTGACTGTGGTGTGTCCCACACCAGAGCCAGCCGACCCTCAAGGACATATGTGGGGAGCTCTGCTGACACGGAGGGACAGGAGTGACCCACTGTGCTGAGACAGTGTCACCACGAGCCATGGCACCCAGCCATCACTGGGGCGAGATGTTGGAGCCCCATTCCATCGCTGCCACGGGACCAGCCAGGGACCACTGGCGGGAAAAGAGGGTTCTCTGTACAGCGTGTGACAGTGACAGCATCACAGCCCCTGGAGGCAGTGCCACTGAGGTGGCTCCAACTTGTCCCTCCCAGGCCACAGAAGGAGAGGCCACGCAGAGCGGGGACAAGTGTCCCTGTTTAGCCACATCCCCACAAATGCAAGCAAGGCAAGGAGGGGGATATGCTGAAGGGATTTGGGGCACAGAGCAGGGACAAGAAGGTCGCACCGCCCAGAGGTAACTCCCCAGCCTGAGCCAGTGCCCTCTGGGAAGACTTCTGGGTGGCCTGGGGGGGCGAGGGGGCTGAGGAGGGATTCGAGGGGCCATAAAAAGCACGTGTCCCCCACAGCAGATTGGTCGCCACAGGGTGTCGCCTCTGCACTGCGCTGGGAGCAGGCAGTGCCATTTTTGGACCTGCACTCTGCACAGACCGCCCAACAGAGATGGGGGCATGGGACAGCATGGCCAGCAGGGGACAAGAGCATGCCACCAGGCCATCCCAGTGGAGCGGAAGGCTCACATTACTGCACCATCCATGCCTCTATCCTCATGCCCAGCCACCAGTTCCACAACCATGAGAGCACACAGGGAGGAGGGATGCAGGGACTCTCCAATCCCCAGATGGCATTTTGTAGGGTGGTTTGGGACCCCCTTCTCCTCCTGTCCCAAACCCAGCTCTGACCCCAATCTCTGCTCCAGAGCAGCCTCCTCCTGAATGGTTATCCTGGCCCGCAGCAGGTGAGCGCTGGACACCCCGCATCAGGAGCCGAACCTCAACACCAGCAAAGCCAGGCTCCTGCAACCTGGGGTGGGAGCAGTGTCTAGGAGACCCTGGGCCTTAGAGAAGAGGGATCAGCACAAGGCTCCCTGGGGTCTAGCACCCCTTTCCCAGGATGCATGAGGAGCTGGACCCCCTCCTCTCTGTATTCCCTGGCAGAAGCCCTGGGTACCTCCTCCTCTGCACAGAGCCACTGCACCCACCTGTCATAGGAGAAAATACCGATGCGGTTGTGATTAAG
>NW_010428567.1:0-273 GCF_000710305.1 Buceros rhinoceros silvestris
GTCGGAAAGCGCGAGGGAGGCACCGAGGATCTCACCAGGCAAAACACGTGGGCACAGATCCTGTGCTCGTCCAGCTTGTCCCCACAGATGTCCGGGTCAGCGTCTGTCCGGCGGCACAGCATGCATGCTGGAGGGGAGAGAGCAAACGTCACCGGGCACGAGCCCCTCTGTGGGGCCAGGGGAAGCGTCCCTGAGGGATTGTCCGTGCCCAGCTGGCTGATGTCCCTGCCCAGCTGGCGTGGGAGAGGCAAGGGGCATGCCAGGAAAGGCTGG
>NW_010428567.1:576-834 GCF_000710305.1 Buceros rhinoceros silvestris
CCCTCTTGCCAGGCTACGTGGAGGGAAACTTTGCTCTCACCTGCTTCCATGGCGCTGGGAGCTTTTTCCTCCCTTGCGGAGGCGGCACTCGTTGACAGTAAGCGTTTGGAGAGTCCCTGTCGCAGCAGCGCTGGGGTGTCTCCTCCAAATGCTCCTCTGCTGACTCTGAGGGAGAAGCGAGATGTGGGGGAGCTTGCGGCTCAGGCCCAGAGCCGCAAGGTGGGAGGCTCCCCGTCTTCCCTTGGCAGCCCTACACCA
>NW_010428567.1:1119-1431 GCF_000710305.1 Buceros rhinoceros silvestris
TGCACATGTCCCCTTGCACTTGGGGCAGGGGCTCCCCTGGCAACCTACTTGGGCAGGCATGAAGTGCCAAGGCGGGGGCCCGAGCACAACACTGGACCTCAGAATGGCACCTGAATGCCACAGGTGGCCCAATGTCTTTCTCCTGAGCTCCTCCTTAGCACTTTGGTGATGTGCTGCCTCTGCAACAGGAAGCAGTGGGACCGCAGGCTGGGCGGTGGGAATGGCCTTTCCCCTTGGCAATACGCTGCCTTTCCGAGTCAGCGTGAGCCTTTCCTTGGTGGGGTGGGAAGCTGCCAATGGCTGGGGGGCGGG
>NW_010428567.1:1540-2793 GCF_000710305.1 Buceros rhinoceros silvestris
GGGAGCCTTTCTTGGGGGGGGGGAGAAGCTGCCAATGGCTGAGGGGCAGCTTCGGAGG
Source organism: Buceros rhinoceros silvestris (assembly GCF_000710305.1). Lineage (NCBI taxonomy): Eukaryota > Metazoa > Chordata > Aves > Bucerotiformes > Bucerotidae > Buceros > Buceros rhinoceros. Next base: position 1,599 of record NW_010428567.1, read on the forward strand.
CGGTGGGTGGGCATGCTGATCTTCCGAGGGTAGAAAGGCTCTCCCGAGGGATCTGCAAAGGCTGGATCGATGGGCTGAGGGCTGTCAAGCACTGGCACAGGCTGCCCGGGGCAGCAGTGCGGTCACCGTCCCCGGCAGTATCAGCAAGAGGTGTAGGCGTGGTATCAGGAAGTAGTTAATCACAAACAACGAGAAGACAGGGACCAGCCAAGTTGTGAATGAAGGCCCTGTCCTTGGGAAATAGGTGACAATTTTAAGGGAGATAATGAAGGAAAAGTTAATTAACTCGGAACAGGAACATGCTGACTCAGAGAAACACGGGAGAGCATGTGTCAGGACGGAAAGGTGAAAAGTTCATCTAAGAGGAAGACTCCAGACTTTATCAAACGACCACCGCTCAAGACCACCAGAGGACACTGCGCATGCCCAAGAGAGGGACGGACTATGTAAATGAATTAGGGGCAAATGATTATAATATTCTTATTAGTTCCTGGAAAGATAATGCATATGTAGTAGTTAACTGTATAAGTGATGTAGTCAGAGCCCCTGTAAATACGCACAGAGCGTGGGAAATACCCCCTGTGCATCTGACGTCACAATAAAGAATACTGGCTTAATAGTCACATTGGCTATTGGGCTTCATACCTGCATTCTTTGAATCAGGTGTGGTGCTTAGGGACGTGGCGCTTATGGTTTAGTGGTGGACTTGGCAGGGCTGGGTTAATGGCGTTCCCACGTCAGAGCCCCTGTAAATACGCACAGAGCGTGGGAAATACCCCCTGTGCATCTGACGTCACAATAAAGAATACTGGCTTAATAGTCACATTGGCTATTGGGCTTCATACCTGCATTCTTTGAATCAGGTGTGGTGCTTAGGGACGTGGCGCTTATGGTTTAGTGGTGGACTTGGCAGGGCTGGGTTAATGGCGTTCCCACGATGAGAGGAGCACAAAGTCACAGAACGGTGGCGGTTGGAAGGGTCACCAGAGCAGGAGCCTCTGCAAGCTCTCTGGGCAGCCTCGTCCAGGGCTCCGTCATCCTCACAGCAGAGAAGTTTTTCCTTGTGTTCAGAGGGAACTTGCTATTTTCCAGCCTGTGCCCGTTGCCCTTTGTCCTGTTGCTGGGCACCACTGAGAAGAGCCTGGCCCCCTCCTCCTGATGCCTACCCTTTAGGTATTGATACGCATTGATCAGA
>NW_010428568.1:0-11355 GCF_000710305.1 Buceros rhinoceros silvestris
ATATTTATATAGGTATAAATATAGGTATTATATATTTTGTGGATGTATTTTTAAACTCATTCATACACACACCTTTTAGATTTTGATTCTGGGGAAATTCAGTCATGAAAATATTTCCTCTGCCTTCATCTATCATATACGTAACTACAGTTTCTCAGAAGTCAGCTCTGGAGATGTGGAATTTTCCTAGAAATTTTCTAGAAATTTTAGACCATTCCTATGAATTTTGAAATAATAATTTCTCATGCTAGGGTAGTCCCTGAGGTTCTTGGTGCAGCAGAACTCTTTATAAGTCATTAGGGCATTGGACTGAGTGCCTAAATGTAACCATATTTGTTTTGATAGCAAATCATGGTCAATGATTCTTGACTCCCCTTAGTTCCCACTTCCAGGAACCAACAAGAAATTAGTCCTGAGCCTTATTCTGCTTACCCTGTCATGCTGACCATCAGCTGTACAACATGATGCCCTCCAAGGTCCTCATCAACAATTCTTCTCTAAGAACAGATGTTTGCCTTTTCTTGTCCCCAAGTCATTCATATCAGGAAAACCATCATTCCAGATTTTAGCACTGCCCGAATATTTCTCTGTTGCTTTAATTGTCTCTGAAGATAAGGTGTTGCTGACCATTATTTGAGAATTTCTTAACAAAAAAGTTCAGTCTGTCATCTTGGGCAAAACTTTTTTTTAGTTGCCTCAATCACATTAGGAATCCAGATGTGTTTGTGTGGAGACAGCAGCTGGATATACACGTAAGTGAAAAGGGAAATTGTTTTTATTTTTTTTTGTACACTAACTATTTCTTACATTTCACTGTTTAGTGTGCTTTTCTTTCTGAGGCTGGAAACTGCTTTCAGCTACATATCTTGTCTCAATTCATACAGTGTTTTGCTCCTTACAACACTAGTACTTGGAAACGAGGATAAATAACTTCCTTTTACGTTAATTCATTAAACTTCAAGATTATGTTGCCCTGGAAATTTATAGACTGAAAATGACTTAAAAAGAAAGAAAAAATAAGGAATGGCTTCACTGAAACTAGTGGAAGAGTTTCTGGGAATCCTATGCGTGTTCCACACGTGTTCAACCACTCTTTCTTCTAGGTGAACATTTTTCTTGTTTGTGCCAGTGGTAATGATTCATTGTGTTTGACTGGCAAAACAATTGATACAAAAACCAAGCTGAAAATGGAAAGAACAGTAAAATAAATGACAAAAATCGACTCATTCATTGGTTCTGATTGATTTTAATTACTGTACTCCCAATTCTTCAAAAATGTTAATACCAGTATTTAAATATATGGCTTCTTCCCCACTGAATGATATTTTATACCTAATAACTTTGGGCTTCACTTTGGTTGATAGACAATTGTACATATCACACATATATCATTTCTCCAGGTGCTCTGAGCCAGCAACAGCCTAAATATTTAACGTGCATAGCGACTCATGGTTTTGCGAGAAATGCAGGCAGGTTACTGTTTGGAGCACCCTTTTTTTTTTTCTTTTTCTTGGTGCCCCTTGAAATACATGCAGCCATCTTTCAAATCCTCTCCAGGGAATATATTGAGATATATTGACTATGTCATTGTGTGTCATGTGGATCTTAAACTGACTTAGAGGGTGAATTCTACATTTTAGGTAGAAGCTTGTAGTTTGAACTCACCTACAGGTAGTTTTGGTAATGGGGACTTTAATGTTTGAATAAGTAGTTGCTACTTGCTATTCTTTCAGTCGTGTGCATTAGAAATTTAGTTGGATTTTTGTCGAATTATTTAATTAATGTTTTTCTTTTTAAGCCAGGTAGTACTAAAAGTGCAAACTCATATGCAATCAACTATAATTCTATCTCATCTATATTATTTCCTTACAGTCACAAAGGATAATTAGTGGACTTGTTTTCAAGGGTAAAAATACAGAATTTGCTGTGGTTCTTTATCTCCTTACAGATTGTCGGTGGGATCGACTGCTGAATTGGATCTAGCTAGCTAGATCGACTGCTAGCTTTGATCTATTATGAAATTCGGTTCTAGCTAAAACCCATCATCGGACAAAATCTTCAGACTGAGACATCCTTAGGGGTGAATGTCTTATAGGTATTCAAAAGAGAATTTCCAAATGCTTGGTTGAATTTTTGTTTTGATTTGAGTTCTGGTTTTTACGTTGTTGCTATTTTCTTGAAAACCCTGTGTGTTTCTCGGTAGATTCTCACGTTACATGTTCATGTTGGCTTGGCAATATTTGGTTTTATATTGAATGTCTGGATAAATTTGTTATAAATGAGTTGCAACCAATTGTTGATGATTCTGCTTTTGCACCTGAAGTCAACATGGGATTCTGTTTTCCCTGTAATGGACCTTACCGTGTAGAGATGGATCTCAAATCAAATTCTTTTTTATTTATCCCAGCATACAATTAAATGCTCAAACGTGTAAAGAGATTGACTACAATTGTGCAGTGAATACACAGAAAAGAATAATGCCTAGGGTGGAATATGTTTGAATGTATTGTTTTGCTTTGTTATACTCTTAGAAAATGGTATTCTTCTCTCTTCTCTGTTGCCAGTGTCCTGTTCTCACTTCTGAGTCTCTGTAGCAGAGAACTCATCATATCTAAGAGGATTAATTTCAGGGAACATCTTTGAGTGGTATCTAATGCTGGAGATGATTATTCAAATCCTAACAAGTTGTTACTGTGTGAGAACTAAAATTCTTGGAAGCTTTTAACTTAGTGGAATAGGAAGATATTTGGTTGGAATAATCTCAGACCAAGTTGATCACTTCAGTAAAATTATTTTACTTCTTAGAAGAAGAAAGAAAATGAAGAAATGTCACTAAAAAAAAAAAAAAAGAAAAAAAGTTCAGCCTGATCCTTAGCCTTTCAATTTTGCTTCTCTGAAAGCTTAATAGGATAATAACCACCCCCCTGAATTTAGTGAACTGTTCAGAACTGTGCAGTAACTGTATCCAGTAAGTCCAACAATGTCCCAAATTTATAAACTATTGTTATACCATTGTATAAATTTGGGAAAACAAGGAATAGAATTATAATGAACCAAAGAGAGAGCCCTGCCATAGAAAGTGGCTAGTAGCCCTACTTATAGCTGGTTTTGTCAGCTCTGCTTACAACTACATGGAATATTTGAGTAAAAACTTAGATTATGAAGTGAACATTTTATAAATACTTGATTCTTTTTTTTTTTTTAAACCTAAGCATAGTTCTAGTATGAAATTTGCAAAGGAAAAGGAATATTTCAGACACGTGTCCTGCAATTCCTTTGGTGCGTGTGTAGTTTTAATATAGAAGTTTACAAGCTGAATGAAGAATATCCTAACACTATTTTAGACTACCTTTAACAACTTTTTAATCCTGCTGCCATTCTTTGAGGTTGTTCCTTCTTTTTTTTCCTCCTCTCTAACTGCATTTGCTGAGACACTATTTCTTAGACTCAGTCCAATCATTTGTGCACAGACTTTATGGTACAAATTAATTTTATAACTTGCTGCAGATGAAGCGGATTGGAGGAAAAATTCAGACACAAAGAAATCCAAAGTCCTGTGCTGGAAAAGAATAATCTTATACACTGGTACAGGCTGACTCCTGACTAGCTGAAAAGTAACTGATCAGAAAAGGATCTGGGGTCTCTGATGGACAGCAAGTTGACCACGGCCTGACAATGCACTCTTGCAGCAAAGGCAGCTAACAGCTTCCTGGGCTGCATTAGGCAGAGCCTTGCCAGCAGGTCAAGAGTGGTGATGCTTTCCCTGTGGGGAAAACACACCAGCTGCATGGTAGGTGAAGTCATTCAAGTCTTTAGCAGAACTGTAACAGACGTCTTTGCTGCTCAGTTCACTGTAGCTGGATGGATCACATTGCTTACATTCAGCACCTGCATAGGTGTTTAAATAAACTTTGTTCTGAAACATGGTATGGCCAAGTTCTCATCATCCAAGCACACCAAACGCTTCAGGATACTTTTGTCAAAGCCTGAGAGTAGAGTCCCACAGTCTTCTATGAACAGCAGGTTTTTATTTCTTCTTTTCCACCTTGTAAATGTTGCAGCCTGCTAGATATTGCTATAGACACTAGAGATATTTAGTTTTGTGTATCAGCTGGGATATACAACACCTCTTCTTACAAAAGAAGGTTTTTTCCAGATTACTTTTTTCTTAGCTGGGAGCGATAAACAGCTGTCAGTACTAAATGTATTGATCTTAAGCTATTCAAATAAGAAGTGTAGCTTCCAGAAGTAAGAAAGATGGTCCTTACCAGTCTGAGATTCAAGAAAATGAAATGCAGGCTATCGAGCTGTAAACCTACGAAGACCAGAAAAGGCAACAGCTGTGGAACTGGGGCTGTCTACATACATGCATTCTGATATGAATCCTAGTGCTCTGAAGGCAAAGATTTAAAATACATCCTTCCTTTGTGCCTGTAATTTTATGCCTGTGACAAGACAGCAAGTATCGCACAGCATGTATGAAAGTGTTCAAAGGTGGAAGCAGGAATAACTTGTTTAACTGTATTCTTTCACAGAGGAATAGTTTTTAAAGAAAGAGTAGCTTATTTTAATGAATTATGTAGTTTTTTTAAAAAATTGCGCAAATCCTGGCTGTATTGTTTTTCCCTTGCTGATGATTCTGTAGAAGAAAACAGAAGGAGAGGAGGAAAATAATTTCTGGTTTCACACGAGATCAAACCATGCCGCCAGTTGTACAGCATTGGAATCACTTAATTCTACACTTTGTTGTAAGGTAGCTGTGGAGAACATCGCTCTCATTCTAAATCATGCTTTTTTCTTGTCGTATCATCTTCTGATAAGAATTCACTCTGCAAATGCTTTACTTTTACATATAAGGTACTTAGAGAGATAATTGCAATGGCAATGGAAGAATAAGTTGAGATTTCATCTGAGTTACAATGGTAAAATGGACAAGAAAGAAGTGGAGTATTTAAGAAGAGAGGAAGTAAAATAGCTGGCCTTATTTCTACTTTATCTTTAAGAAGATAAGTAGAAGAATTTGTCTATTTTTGTATAAGGACCAGAAAATATGATAAACATTTGCTGTAGTAAAGGTGAGAAGGATTTGTATATCTTTTTTTCTCCAATCTCTGATACATCTTTGCCTTTGTAATGAAGAAACAATTGTAAATATTAGAGGTGGAATATGAGAAAGGGTTTGAATTGCAAAATCATGGGTTCAAATTCAAGCAAATATTAATCCACATCTGGAATAATTTATTTCGTATCTTTAATAATAATCTTTTTAAATAATCTTTTTGCAACTCTGATTTACTGGATCTCTATTCAACAGTTTCGAAATTACATTTTTACTTCATATTTTAATGCCAGTTATATATGAAGTTATGTTAACTTACAGTATGTTGTTTAACCACTGGCTGTCCCTTGCTACCCTGTATGCTCTGCAGCTTTTCACACAGTGGTTCATATTAAATGAAGGAGACTAGCTTGACTGAAAAGCACAGAGTCTCAAGATCATTAACACTAACTTTTTTCTCAAGGAAGTTCCTTCTGTTTAAAATGGGCCATGTTCAATGAACTATAACTGTGCTTTGATTTTTCAATATTTAACAACAGGCCATTGCAAATGATCAGCCTTTACCTGTGTGTGTGTATCTATGTAATAGAGATATAGATATGTAAAAAATGCTCATTATAAAATTATATGGAATATAAACAAAATTTAATGAATTAATCACACAAATTTCTTCTTATAACCTAGAAGAAATAAAGAAGAAATTAAAAAACCCCAACTTTTTAGTTTTCGTCTCTTTAGTTTTAGTCTCTTTGAAGAGTATGATGACTTAAGATTTTCACTTTGCATTTGAAATCTCATTAATATCTTTTCCATTTTTTGGTCACATATGCTTCTTTCTTGCCCTTTCTGGCAGTGACCACATCTGTGTGCTAACTGCAGAAGCAGCACTCATTATTAGCTTATTCAAGTATAGCAGGATATTCAATTTCAGATTTTTGAATTAGAGAGATGGAAGATACCTCCTAGTTCTCCAGGTGATGCTTAAAAGGGATCAGAATTTTATAGTTCACTAGTTAAGATATCTTTTTGAGGTTAAGCTAATGACTTTTTTATACCTTATTAGCTATCTGATGGTGCACTAACAAAAATATATTAAGCTTTACAAAAAAAAAAGATAACTAATGCAATCACATAAAACATCACTTAATACTGAAAACCCCAGCAGTATTGCAGAGCTACAGTGTAAATTTGAATGTAATTGAATATGAAAAAACAGAGTAACTGTAATCAACTGTTCCTGTAATCTTCTTTCACTCTATTTTTTTGATTGTTTTTTTTTTTTCCAAGTTTTGTATTATAAATGGGTTAAAGAGCAGGATATGTCTTCCTAACCATGATTATTTGTTCTCCGCAAGGAAATCAAATATACCAAGGGTAAAAAAACCAACAACCCAGACCTCAATGAATTACAACATTATTTAAACCAAAAGTTTTTCTGTGATCAGTGGAACACCAAGAAGGAACAGAATAAATGATCCAATGTTTTGTCTTGCAGGATCCAGTTACAATGATCTATGTTATTTTGACTGCCCTGTTTTGCTGGCACTAGTTCAATGTGCTGCAAATATGCCTGTTCTCTCAGTTAGAGATGGCTATCTGTCTCGTAGTAGAGTCCATGGATTGCAGCTTTATAGCTGCATCTTGTTCTGTGTAACTGTCATACAAAAGTACGAAAAGAAAATAATTTCTGTCCTGCAGACCTTCCAATCTAGGTACAATGAGAGATAATTGATATGTCAAAGTAATAACAAAGAATAAGGCGGGAGTGAAGTAATTCTGAAAAAAGCATTTTAGACCATGGTGATAGCATATAAACTGCCTTATACTTGCAAGGTTTTCGTAGTTTTTTTGATGAAACAGAAGAGTGTAAAACAAAGAAGAACTGCTGTCTCACCAGCAGATATATTTTGATTCTGAGCAAAACAAAAGCAGGAATTCTGAATATCAGTTTATGCATTAAAAAGTGGTACCATTGTCCTCCTGGATATCATTCAAATAGTCACTTTTGCTATCCTACCTTCAGCAGCAATAGTGTTGGCGATAGTAGGTATAAAATGGCTAACCAATAAAATGTCTTACACTCAGAAGAAATTATTTGTAGAGAAAAATGAGAGAGAAGGTGCCAGAAATGTATGAGCCAGAACACGTTATTCAAAAATTTGAACAGATAGAAGTGAAGACATATAGTATTTAAGCCAGAGGGATGGAAACAACAGTAGCTGAGACACAGCAGAATGAAGACTTGAATGAAAACCTGTTTCTCCTCTCATTCCAGACAATTCAAGTTCTTATATAACTTGTGCCTTAGGAACCTTCAATATCTAGATGATGTTGTGTGGGATTATATGCATGGACAAGTAAAAAATGATTACAAGTTGTGAAACTGAGTGGGAGGAAAGTTAGGGTTGTCCTGAATCTGAGACTAGACTAACAGAAAGATATTTAGGGAAGGAAAAGAGGGAGAGCTCTGTTTTAATCGTGCTAAGATTGGAGAACAGCTGGGCAATAACAAGAAAACATTAGAAAATAAGACCAAGACAGGTATAGAGATAGGGAGGAATGCACAGTTATCTGGACTTTCCTTTAAGAAATATTACATTAATAATATATAAAGGGTGTGACTGCTCTGTAGTTGAAAGATTTTCCCAAATGTCCCTGGTTGCCATGGGGATGAGAGCCTGAGGACTGTGAAACTCTTTAAACACAAAATTCTGCTCCATAAAACTAAACATGGTTCTTGCCTTCAATATGGTGACTGTTTGCATGAGAAGAGCAGCCTTTGCACTCATAAAGAGTTCGGCAGAATCAGAAGTCCTTTCACTTGTAGTTATACACAGTTAAATTCAGTGAATATCTTCTTTACTTCTTCCCTAGAGGAGAAATCATCTGAAACAGGAGTTGTGTTGGTGAGCTTTGTCTTCTTTTCTCAAAATGAAACGCTCTGGCACATGGAGCAATGCAAATTATGTAGGATAAAACACCTTCGATTTGATGACTACAACAAAATGCTCCCTCGTGTGTGTAGCGAGATGATAGTGATCTATTCCCACTGTGTGCAAATTATATAATCCCACTCATCGTGTGGCTATGGGGGATGGAATAAAGAGTATTGCTGAGTAATTATACAACACAAGCATCACATTCGTATGACTAACACAAAGTGGGCAAACCTGTTTCTGAAGCTATGAGTGTGAATCCTCTGCTGTTTTCTGCAATGCGCCCAGAAAGCTTATTGCTTTGAAAGCAGAGAGCTGTTCAGGAAATTGCAAAAGGGGGGAAAAAACCCACTGTTTCATTTGCTAGGACTCTTCTGTTTCCTTCATCTTATCAATATATTACTGAAAATTGATGAGAAGTACATCAAAGGAAAACTTTATGATGAATGATAGCTGGACAAGGTCAATAGTAGAAGTGATTCAAGCATTTGCTAAGATCTGTTGTATTATTCCACTGTAAAGACAGCAAGGTAAGAACAAAATAAAGCTAATAAATACTGAGGGGGATTCTTCCACTTATGTCTCTCTGTTCTAACAAAATCTAAAGTTTTCTGTAAATTCCACATTTAAGATTCCTGCCATGATGTCGGTTGATTATGATTTCAAGTTTTCTTGAAAGAAGCATAAGATGTTCTTTAGGAGTAACCAAGCCATTCTGGCTTAGTTTTGAAACAGAATAAAATGAAGATTACTAAAGCTCAGCAAACTGACAATAATAGCTGCTGATGATTGCTAAATCATATTACCCTAATACTTGTTTGAGAAAAAGTGGATATATTTTTTCATTGTTTTCAAAACAAATTTTCTTTGAGCTGAATGGTTTACATTAAATGATTGGCTGAAAATATTGATAGTAATAGTTACAAACACTGGCAAAACATACTCCTTTGGGGATAGTATCACTGTCACCAAGAGATATAAAAACATGTTAGGAAGAAAGGGAAGGTGGAAGGAACAAACACATATATATATGTACAATATAACCACATTTACACATTTGAAAACTACAGGTGCCTCCTTGAATAAAGGAATAAGTGAGAGGTACTCTGAACAAAATTTTCTGGATGAAAGATTATTACCAGGAAGAGTCTTCATTTTTCATTCTACAGTCTGTTTACTACTGCACTGTGTTCATAATAATTGTACTAACATATTTTTGTTTCCTGGAGTGACCAAAGATATCTTGATAGGAATCAGGCAGGTAAATGTATTCAGGTGGCACCCACCGCCTGTGACCCTTTTGATATTCTCAGGGTACAGCCCTCCACTGGCCAGGAGTAACAGGACTGAAGTTGCTTTGGTGGTTCTGTAGGTCTAGGGGGAACTCCCTATGGATTGTTAATTTCCTAGTAATAAAATCTGGCAATTTAGGACTTTTTTGCCCTATTGTTTCAGGAATTCAAAAATTATCACTCCACTGTGAAATATTTTAATAAAGATTTCATCAATATTTAATGTATATTAGGCCTTAAATAGAAAATATTTATAAGGAATGAACTGTGTTAAATTAAGAAGCATAATTTCCAGTGACTTCTCTTTTTTATTAATATCTTCTCTAATAGTTTTTAACATCATTCTGCTCTGGGTTTCTCCTTTCTTGGCCTTGTCATTTAAATTCCTCATTTAATTTAAGTATAAAAAATTCAACAGGTGTAATGTTCTAGTTTCTTATTGTTTTAATTAAAATGGAAGATGTGTCTCTTTGTATACCACTTCAAGTCCTGAATATTTGAGCCATTTAAGGCAGCAGTAAATAAACCTTTTTTTGTAAAACTAGCCATTTAAGGTTTATTTACTGCTGCCTTAAATAGTTTCTTATTGTTTTAATTAAAATGGAAGATGTGTCTCTTTGTATACCACTTCAAGTCCTGAATATTTGAGCCATTTAAGGCAGCAGTAAATAAACCTTTTTTTGTAAAACTTTACTTTTCCTTGTTGCTCCTTAAGATAAAGTGGACAAGACAGGTAAGATGCTAAACTTTATTGAACTGAGTGTTGAATCTATTAGAAGTGTAATGATCAATAACAAATAAACTTTGCTTTACCAAGGCACCTCCAGGTTTCGATTTCCTCTAAATTAACCCAGCCCATCGATTTCAGTAGATTTTTTTTATCAGATTTCCAAATTTCCTTGCATATAATACACCACAGATTGCTCAAATGGCAGGTTGCAGAGTTTAAAAGGTCTTTGCATTCTACAGTTGTTGCTAATGCTGTTGGATTATATGAAAGCCTGGGTTTCTGGCAGTGGGAGTACTGTATCTTCACAGAGCCTGCTGCCTCCAAGTGGAAAGCCTTGGTTAAGTCCAGTAAAATCAAAAGTAGGAGTGGTGTTAACTTTCTGGAGGTGGGGTCAGAACCTGTGAGACCAGCAAATCTGTTTGCCCACGGAGTGCTCAGAAAGCCCCATCACAGAGGTTCGTTGCAGTTTTAGTTTATTTCCATTCAAATCTTCAACAAATCAAGTCTGAAAGGCAAGAACTAGTTCCTGTTCAAAGTAGTACTAAAGTGATCAGCTTCAGTCAGGTAATCTAGGACTAGATCAAAAACCCTCAGGGAAATATTTACATTTTGCCAGTTTTGTCAGAGGAATGGCTCTAGGGATATCCTTTGCATATATTTCTTTTTTTTTTTTTTTCACTGAAGAAAAGACTGATGCCAGAGCTGAAGCTAGTGATTTAATCATAGGATTGCTAGAGGCTGCAGTGCCCTGTCTGCTCAGGAATCAATATCTATGCTCTCAGTTATATTAGAGAAATGTTTACTTCTTCACCTGACCAAGATATTAATTTGTATATGCTGTATTGCCTGATTTTTTTTAAGTTAATGATTTGTGGGAAGAGTAGCTTAATTTATTTTTAGATCTTTTAATGCTGCACAATTTTCCTGTTATTAACTAATTATTTTTTGTGTATATATAGCACCATTCACATGCATAAAGATGCTCTACAAAGGATTTGAAATGCTCTGTATGTAGGAAGCGATGCACTTTGCTAAAACACATCCATCAGCAGGGCAGCGTTTAGTAGCAACCTTTGTGTTGCTGGTGCTACTGATTTCAGCTCAAGAGGTGAATAGGAGAATTCAGCTGGTGCATCAGGGGAATTTAAGCAGGTAAAATGCAATTACCTGCGTTGGAATATGATCAGGATACCAGTGTTAAACCTTGGTCTCTGGGATTTTTAATGACCATGAGTCAGATAACATTTTTTTTCTCATCCTGAGGACAAAACCTCTATTAGCAGAATGCCTCCTGCCACTTGCTGCGCCGTTAGTTTAATTCAGACCCACAGGGCAGAG
>NW_010428568.1:11490-16647 GCF_000710305.1 Buceros rhinoceros silvestris
TGCAGTGACTTGCCATTGCCAGGTCTGCTGCCTGCTCAGAGGTTGGTGGAGGCAAGAGGGAGGCAGAGAGATTTGCTGGCTGTCCTGGAGAAGTCTGTGGCAGGACACAGGGCTCAGTTGGTTGGAGGGGGCTGCTGTGGTGTGGCTTGCTTAGTGGCTGAATACATTTCTTGGCAGGACTGTACTACAGCTTCTAGCTGTCCCCAGAGGTCTCCCATCCACAGACTCACAGACTGACCTGCCTCCACTTCATTTGCCTAATGAAAACTGACGAGATCGCTGCTCAAGGTGGTTGGCTACAAAAAGCACATTAAACATGTCAGTGCAGGTGATTCTCTCACTATGTAAATTGACAGTGTCGGATTAGCTGGTATTGCGTTGGAAATCTATTAACATTTGAAGCAGTTTGCTTGAATTGGAAGTCTTGATAGAATTACAATTACTTTCCTTCCTCTCTGAGTTTTGTTGCTATCTTTGTGTACCTCGTAATGAGAAGACTTATAAACCAGGTGAGATGTTTTCCAAAATTTTATGCAAAGCCCCATTTCTCTTTTAGATTTACAAGCCTATATGTGTAAGGGAGAAGAAGCAAATGCAGGGAAGATAAGCAGAAACCCACTGGCTTTTCAAGTTCGATGGCATATGCTGAATCATAGAAGTGAGTAAGAGGGCAGACATAAAGACCCTGGTCTTGGGAACTGACGTGCATTGACCACGTTCAGAATTACACAGGATACGAGTAAGAGTATTTTGTTTCCTGTACACTCAGTGCAGGGTGGTGCAGGAAGAATAATGAAGATAGGACATCGCCCCAATCAGGGAGCTGGATGCATGTAACCTCTTCTTACTGGGATTCTGGGTGCAAGATGGCAGTCAGAAATGAAATGTGTGCTAGAGCAATAGGTTGTGGATACGCAACTTTTTCTTCATAACTTCATCTAAAAAATTAGGAACCCGCAATCTGCCTCACTCCTCTAGTGACTCCTAGACAGACTTACAATAGCGGAGTAAGGAATTACTACTACTGTTTTTAACTTGATGTGTGTGGAGTGGTACCAGAATTAGTGGAGCATTAGAAGAGGTGAGGGCAGAAAACGAGGAAGTGAACAGGTGAAGCCACCTCGATGGTGAGTTTAGGACAGAAATCTGGGAGACAGCTGTGAAGAGAATACAAGTTGGCAGGGCCTGCTGAGCAGCCACGGAAATGCAGCGTGGGAGAAAATAATGACTAACATCACCTGGGGAAAAAGTGAGTGGTAGATCAAGGAAGAAGCACTTGAGCTTTTCAGCCCAAGATGATGTAAAGGAAGTAACGTGATGATCTGTAGATCAAGTGTGAGCAGGGAGGAAATCAGAAGGAACTGAGAACTGGTCTCAGGAGTTTGACTTAGTAGCAGTGAAGTAAAATACAGGAATAATCTTGCTCGTTGTATGGAAGCAGAAGTGTCATTGCATATTTTCTGCCATATCAGGCATTGCTTTAAATTAATGAGATCAGAAGAGAGTCAACCATCCCATATGAGCTGCAAGAAAAAGGACTGGCATTAAGTCATTACACATTATTTATAAAAACAGACTTCCTTTCTCATACAGTATTTCAGGTCTCTTATAGGAACACAGAAACAGATTTCATTTTCATTAGTCCTACTATTTATTTTTTATCTAATCAACTTTGTAATATTTTAGCTTTTCAGAACTTGATCTGTATGTGCCTCAAAAAATTTATCTTCAGGCTTACTCTGAGTCTTGATCCTTACACCAGTATGCTACCTACGTACTGCGAGTCTCTTTTGGAAATAATCTTTGTATGTTTTGTGATGTTGGAATATTCCAAAATATTCCAAATTATTATTGTCTTGTACGTCTTGATCTTCGTCTATGAATGTTAAAACATCTCTTAACGTCATGTACTTACCATGATGTATTTTAGTCCTTCCCCTGACATAGCCATCTTTGAGTCATGCCAGGAAAAAACATCATCCTTTATCTAAATACAACAATCATTAGTAGACCCATTCCCATGAGGACTCTTTGCAGTGTCTGATCAATTTGTGGACCTTACTCTGGCCAACAGCGTGACATTTCATCTGATCTTCCCCCTCTTTCCAGCAATGTCTAGGTTGTCTCTTTTTAATATTCCTTTAGCTCCTTCAGGTGACACTTACTGCATAAATCTTCTATCAGGTACTCATTCGAGGGTGTCCAATATATATGTCACATCTGAATCCAACTACTTTGGTTCATAATTCATTTATCTAAGAAACAGTTCATCTGTAGATAGTGTCTACAGTTTTAAAGCTCTTGCAGTTCATTGCTTAAGAGCTATATTTCCTTTAGCTGGTGAAGAAGTAAAAAGCATCTATGAGATCAAACAATAGGATTAACATCTACTGAATATAGCACAGGTGTGACTGTCAAGGGTTAGAGCTGGGCCACCTACTAGACGAATGACAGACACTCTATTATATCCTCCCCCTTTTCCCAAACGGGGGAAAGAGAAAAGGAGCAAGGGAGAGAGACTGATGGATTGGAAAACTAGAATGGCTTTAATGAAAATAGTAACAATAAAATATATACAAAACCAATACCAAACCCAACCCAACACCCCGATGACAATCACGTCACCAACACTGCTGAAGCTGTGGGCAGACACTGAGGAAGGCCCAGGCTGGGCTCAGCAGCAGAGGGGAACCGGATGCACGACCTCGGATTGAAGGCAAAACGGACAAAGTCCTCCTCAGGTGTCAGCCATTGAAAAAGAGAAGAGAGAGAGGAGAGAGGGGCAAGACCCTCAACTTTATACCGAATATGACGTCTATGGGATGGAATCCCTTGTTGGTCAGTGTAGGGTCCCCTGTCCTGTCCACTCCTCCCCACCGGTGCAGCCTCTCACTCACTGCACCCCCACCGTGGCACACAGGATTTAGCAGAGACCTTGGTCTGCACAGGAGTGAGTACAAGCAAGAGCCTTTCTGCACCCCAGTCCCTGGCAGTAACTGTAAACATCAAACGTTATCGCCTCTTGAAGCAGACGCTGTCTGCAAAAATATGCCGTTAACTTCAAAAAAGTGCCGTCACTTAGCTGAAAAGTAAAATCTCTGAACAGAATGAGTTCTTTTCTAACTCAGACCAGGACAATGACAGAGGAGAATTTTTAAATTTTGTACGTTCAAATGTATCCTGAATGTGAGGGGTTGAAAATCTAATTATCATTGTCAATAATGTATCCAAAGTGCTTATGGAACTAATATTTACTAATGACTAATAATCTGATTTTCAAACTAAGACACAAAAAAGATAGGTTTTGATTTTCCTCACCCATCAATAACTTGGCTCTGATATTGTTAAAAATATAGATGGTAATCTAGTCCAGAAAACACTTCATTTAATTAAATGCAATAATTCTATTACATTATGTGTAGTTAATAAATTTGTGTTTATCTTTTAATATACTTTCTAATCTATATAAGGAATAAAAAGATTTTATGTTAATTTATGCAAACTACCATTAGACATATAAAATAAACCCTATGTTCCACAAAGGTCATATTGTCAAATATCCCGTAATGTGTTTTATGGCAACTTCTAAAAAAAAAAATAAAATTAAAACCAGTTCAGAAAACAGGAGTAGTTCAGAGAAAGGCAGAGAAGACCAAGATTTTGGGAAGTTGCCTAAAAGAAAGGCAAAACTTATGGGTGTGAGGGAAACTACAGATCTATAGGTAGGAAGAATGATGCTACTAGCAAGCAAAGGAAGTGATGGGGACACCAACAGTAGGTGAGGAGACAGAAACAGGAAATTGAATTTGACTTGCATTTCAGGTGGTAAATGGGTATGACATGATGGGAGACCTGAGTTTAAGTGAACAAAATAACTGTGCTCGGGAGCCACTTGACAACTTATTTTGCCTTTTTCCATCTTTTTCTTTTGTTGTTGTTGTTGCACAAATTATTGTGTTCTTGTTTGCTTTCCACCACTCACCCTCCCTCTTTCAGAGATTTCAATGCGGAATTTTTTGTTCTGGGAATAAAGTAGTTTCTGAGGGGAAGGTTAGAGAGCGAGCAGATTAGGTGTTCCACTGTCGTTTATGTGGTTAATTTGGAACATGTATTGTGAAAGGTTTGTATTTACAGGACTCGCATTCTGAAGCAATTGAAAGGTACCAGGGAGAATGCATTTTTCTTTCTCCCTCTCTCACAGAGTCCTTGTGTGATGCTAATCGGAGCAGATTTAGAGAGTGCATACTAAATAAAGCCTGAACAAAGGGACATCCTGAGGAGAAGTAAAGAAAAGTATTCACTAGTTGTTATAAAGAGTGAAGTGTCTATTGTGTGCTCTGAATGGCATGAGTATTGTCGGAAAAAGAAAAATCATAAGATTAAAGTCAGCCTGTAAGCATAGGCATAGCATGCCGATTTAAAGTTTCTGGGACAAATGCAAACGGTGTTTTCCTAGGTTTTGGGTTTTTTTGGTTGGTGGGTTTTTTTGTTGGTTTTTTTTTTCCCAAAAGCTTGATTTTTAAAGTTAATATTCCCTAAGCAGGATTTTCATCTTCACTCTGTATACTTGTGTCTATGCTGATTCAAAAATACACCTTTCTGATAACAGCTCACCTTCCAGATCTTTGAAGAAAACTCTCTCGTCAAACCTAAGGTTAATGTCTTGTATGAAACTGTTATTCCCAGCTTCACAGTACACAAAAAAATACTGGCTTGCCTGAGTAAGAAATTAATATTTTACCACAGGTTGATTTGCTGGCAAAATAAATCTCTTTAGCTTGAGAATTTTCTAGTTTAGTAATCTTAGAGCGATTAATTTTGTTTCTAGATAAGTCTTTAGAGTAACGCAGGGAAACTAAACTTTTGAAATGTCATGGAAGATCAAAGATGGCTATATTTCCTAAATTGCAGGAGGCCAGGGGCTACCTAGCAATGTGGCAAACAGTAAGTTAGAGATACTGAAAAATGTTTAGATATATATGTTGAAATGCTCAGTCAATAAATACTACACAATGAAGTTATTTACTATGGCAATCTGTCTTCATTCCCAGCTGGTGTGTAAATATGATACAAAAGTTTCTATGTTACTTGGTTAAATATATTAACAAAGCACATGATTTCCCCCCCCTCTGAAAATATAATAATATAAATATAAAT
>NW_010428569.1:0-1617 GCF_000710305.1 Buceros rhinoceros silvestris
TTGTTTTGAAAAATTAGGAAGTTTTATGCTTGTAATGGTTTGAAATGGAACATTAAAAATGCTTCAGAACTAAGAAATACTGTTCTTGTCCGGATGAGAAAAATCAGTGATATTTTGTAGGACAAAATGTGTTATGTCTCAAACTGACTCTAGTTAAAGGAGTAAAATGACTTCATGCGAAGATAACACACATTAAACCATCTCTGAACAGCATATTACTGCTTTTGCATAATCCTCTTCTTGTTTTGAAAAATTAGGAAGTTTTATGCTTTTAATGTTCCATTTCAAACCATTACAAATGCTTCAGAACTAAGAAATACTGTTCTTGTCCAGATGAGAAAAATCAGTGATATTTTGTAGGACAAAATGTGTTATGTCTCAAACTGGCTCCAGCTAAAGGAGTAAAATGACTTCATGCGAAGATAAAACCCATTATGTCATTTGGATGACATCAATGTCAATGCTATGAGAAATAGGGGGTGGGAAAGCATTACATCGCAAAGAAAAGGAACCTCTTAGCATTATAAAGTCAATATACAAGAAAAATAGATTTCAAGATGCTATCAGCAAATGGCTGAGTCACTGAACATTTAAGTTCTACAAAGCTTAAGCAGCACTTCTGCAGAATGTGAAGATGTATTTGATGTATACAGCTGAACACCAGCAGGTGGCAGCAGTGCTCGCTGAATTGCAAAAGACTATTGGGGAGAAACCCCTAGAAATTAAAATAAAGCATTTCGTAAGTTTGCCAAAGCAGATAACAGTATTCTAATTTATTAGAAGTGTATGCAATCATACTATTTTAATTGCAAGTTTTATTGACTATTTGGTATTCTTAGAATTTATTATTTTGTATTTAAGAGCATTGAAAAACACCGTGTATGTTTATTGGTAACATATTAACATCAGGATTTTGAAATACTTCCTAGAACAAATGTCTGATTTTGTCCTGGGCCAAATTTATTGTTTATGTCTCTTGAAAGGTGTTAAAACATTTGTCTTATCCAGGATAGTGGCTTTTAGCAGGTGTGACATAAAATAGTAATTTCTGCTTCCTGGACGCAGGACTATACTGCTTTATACACAGACATTTAATTTTATTGAGTACGTGTGTGACTCAGAAAGGTGTACTTGAACTCATTCTATAAAATAATGAAAATGGAAGCTCTTCTTTAGCGTGCAGTTTCCAGATGTGATCTTTGCATTGTAAAGTACCTTTGGTTTCCTGCAGCATGTTCCTGATACTTAAAATTTATTTTAAAATACAGTTTAGATGCTTTGAAATTCCCCAAAGGAGAAAAAAAAATCTTTTTATGTAGTTAAAGGAAACAAATTTCACAGGAAGTGGACTTATGTTTTATTAGTGAAATATAATTCAACAATAAATGTTGAACAGTAGCATATAATGTGTAGTAATGAATAAATGAGGTTGTGCTGGTTTTTTGCATTTGTGGAAGAGAAAATACTGAAATAGAGGAGCTCAAAGTATTGTGAATTTATATGGAAAAATTATGTCCATGATTTATCATTGTTCTATGAATATTATCTTTATCCTTGAGACCATGAACAGTCTTTGATTTTTAAAGAAAAAACACATCCACAAATTAACAAGTTGTT
>NW_010428570.1:0-22773 GCF_000710305.1 Buceros rhinoceros silvestris
GAGGTATATTGGTCCCTCGACCCTTAACACTCCATCAGTTGACAAGGGAAGAACTATGGACGTCATCTATCTGGAATTCTGTCAGGCCTTTGACACAGTTCCCCTCAACACTCCTCTCTAAATTGCAGATATGGATTTGATGAGATGACTCTTCAGTGAACAAGAAACAGGTTGGATGGTCACATCCAGAGGGTAATGGTCAATGGCTGGATGTCCAGATGGAGATCTGTGACAAGTGGTGACTGTCAGAGGTCCATGCTGGGACCAGTGCTTTTTAACATCTTCATCAACAGCATAGACAGCAGGACTGAGTGCACCCTCAGCAAGTTTTCAGACGACACCAAGCTGAGTGGTGCATTAGGCACGTCGAAGGCTCAAGGTGCCATCTGGAGGTACCTGGACAAGCTGGAGAAGTGGGCCTATGTGAACCTCATGAGGTTCAACAAAACCAAGTACAAGGTTCTGCACCTGGATCAGGGCAATCCTCAGTACCAGTCCGGGCTGGGGGATGAAGGTGTTGAGAGCAGCCCTGCAGAGAAAGACTTGGGCATACTGGTGGATGAAAGACTGGATGTGAGCAGACGATGATTGTCGCAGACCAGAAAGCCAAGCGTATCCTGGGCTGCATCAATGAAAACATGTCCAGCAGGTTGAGGGAGATGATTCTCCCCCTCTACTCCACTCTGGTGAGACCTCAGCTGGAGAATGGTGTCCAGCTCTGCAGTGCCCAGTATAGAAAAGGCATGGACCTGTTGGAGAAGGTCCAGAGGAGAGCCAGAAAAACAGATCACAGAATCACAGTGTCATTTGGTTGGAAGAAACCTTTAAGATCATCAAGTCCAAACATTCACCCTTTATAGCCAGGCTGCCTAAACTATGTCTCTCAGTGCCACATCTACACCTCTTCTAAACACTTTCAGAGACGGGGGCTCCATCACCTCCCTGGGAAGCCTGTTCCAATGCTTAATGACCCTCTGCGTAAAGAAATTTTTCCTAATATCCAGCCTTAATCTCCCATGGTGCAACTTGAGGCTGTTTCCTCTTGTCACATTACTTGGGAGAAGTGATCAAACCTCCTTTTGGATAGTAGTAGAGAGTGATGAGATCTCCCGAGTCTCCCTTTCTCCAGACTAAACAACCTCAGTTCCCTCAGCTAGCCATCATGACACTTTCTCTCTAGACCTTTCGCCAGCTTCATTGCCCTTTTTTGGATACACTCCAGCACCTCAATGTTCTTCTTGTAGTGAGACACCCAGAACTGGACACAGTACTCAAGGTGTGGCCTCACCAGTGCTGAGCACAGGGGAACAACCACTTCCCTCCTCCTGCTGGTCACACTATTTCTGATACAAGCCAGGATGCCATTGGCCTTCTTGGTCACCTGGGAACACTGCTGGCAGATATTTTTCCTTTGCACTGCGGCAAGTGAACTTTTGACTTTGTTTATCACTGGCGGAGGAGAGAAGGGGGTCCGGGATAAAGAGACCTCTCCTTCTCTATGTCCCCCCACCCTCTCGTGTCCCTCCTCCACCTGCCTCTGACACCAAGTGCACATGTGTGGGGAATTTATAAGATCTCGCTCTTCTTTCTCTCTGTCCTGCCTTGATTTAATTGCCTGCTCACTGCAGGTGGGGGTTGCACTAGATGACCTTTAAAGATTCCTTCCTTCATTCTATGATTCTATGTTTCTATAATCTTGACTCATCTTTTATGGTTCTTGTTCCCACACAAACCATTCTATGAATAAGGGTCTGTGCACCTGTGTAGGGGTTTAAAAACAGTCCTAATTATACTACAAAAAAGGAGCTAGTTGGCATGAGCAGATTATTTCTCACTAGCACATCCAGTTTTGTTTGATACAGTTGATTGTTATTGTTGCTATCATTCTAGCAGAAATTAGAACTGTGAAAAATATGCTACTCTCTCTGGGAAACTTAGCAGCCGAAACCCAGCTGCAACATTATTGTGTGGGAAACTGTATCTCTAACTAGTCCCTGTTTGATTAACACTAACCAATCAGAAACTGTGTGTGAACCAACTCCTGTATCCAATCAGAGTGCCTTAAGAGATGCATACTGTCTGTGTGACAAGGAACATATCCAATCACTATGTAACCAGTTACGTGAGCAAGAATCCACTGTCTATAAATAGAGAAGCATTGTAAACAATAGACGGGTCTCACTACACACCACATTGGCGTTCGGGTGATTCTTCCCGCTCCATCTCGTAGGCTCACCGTAAGAATATAGCGCGGATTGCTACAGTTATTAACCAGTTTGTATTGTTACAGAAGTATCGGGGCCATTGTCATGGAAATGTAGCTTACCATCGATCACATATTGCTGTATTGCATCAGCTGCTTAAATTATTGTAGTTAGTTTTGGCTATTGATGAGATGCACACTTACATGCAGCATGCCCTTGAGTTAAAGAAAAAAAATATTTTCTTTCGTACTCTAAAATATAGTTAACAAACATAAAACCTTTCAAAACATTGCACCGGAAATAACTGGAATTATTCATGGTACAAGATGCTGTGTAAGTTCTGACTTAAATTTGACGCTTTTTTAAAAAATATAACAGTTAAGGCGTTTATTACCGTACTTGAAGTATGGGATTTTTTGTCATTCTGAGAGATTCAAGTAAGTACACTGTACTTCCTTGCATATTAAAGCATTCACTGAACATTCATCTTGAAGAAAGAACCAGGGTAATGATATGCCACACAGATAAAGAATAATGGTTGATTTTGTGGCACATGCCTGTGCCTACTGCTCAGTCAGGACTACCTCAACTGCTATCTATTTTCTTTATTTAGTGCAATAATTAATACAAGAAGAGATAAAAACCACAACAATGGGTAAGAGAAAAAATTATAGAAATTTTTGAAAGCACAGGATTTTTCTCTGCAAGGGGCAGCAAATTATTTGGGATTTACAAGGCTTATGATTCTCTTATGAGAATGAGAAGCTGAACTGTTGTAATAAAATACCTTTTATTATACAAAGTTTTTATCAATTTATAAGTATTCAATGAAATAGATGTTTCCATTATTTGCACAATAATTTTATGTCTGGCCATTTTATTATACTTAGAGGAGCTCTGATTTTGTTGAACTATTGGTTCCTTCTCAATAATAACTTTTTTCAAATATGAAGCCAAACAAATATGAAAACCTTGATTTAGCATGTCGGTGTACAGCAGGAGATTTTAAGACATAGTGCCCAAGATTAGACAGTAGAAACCTGAAGAGAAAGCTGAACAAATAGTTAGAATATAAAGTACTATGTATGTAAATGTATGTAAATAAATAAAATGCACTATTTATCTTGTTCGATTTGGAAGGACGATGAGCTGGACTGCATGAAACAATGTTGACTTCGTCATAGACACACAGGTTTTATATTTTACAAAACAGAATTCAAAGAAAAGAGAGAGGAATTCGCAAGTATACGGTTGCTATAAATACAGATAGTTCTTCCTAAACTTGACCTTTTTTTTGGAGAGAATTTGACGATAGGAAAAATCTTTTTGCTGAAGTCCTTTAGAAGGACTGACTGCTCTATGTCAACTGCTATAGTTGCTTCTTGTGCTCTCTTTTCTCCAGAATAGCTCTTTTTGAAAATAATCTACCCATCACTCTCAGAAGGAGCCCTTTCCCACCCTCTCTTTTTCCCTTTTATGGGGCTGAAATCTGAAGTCACATTTAATTTCTTTAACTACATGAGAAATTTGTCAAAAATATTGAAGCTAAGAACATTTCAGCTTAGAGAGAACATGACTTAGTTCAGAAGCTAGGAGAGTTGGAAATCAAATCAGTACATTTTATACATCATAAGTGTCCATGGCAACTATGACAAAACACTGCTTTTTTCCTAATGTTTAGCAAGCTATTCCCAAAAAAATCCCTTCCCATTGTTGGGAGGGCTTAGAGATAGCTGATAGTTTCTATCTTATTTCTCTTTTGTATGAAATTGCTATCTATCTGAATCCTGAGGTTGAAGACCTGAGAACAAAACTAAGGTGGCAGGAGATAAGGCATGTATAAGTAACTGTGTGCATCCATGGGCTCTCATACTTTGTATAACATCATAGTAATGCTGAGATCAAGAATTAGAAAAAGGTCATCTTAAACAACATAGAAGAGTTTAAGTTCAGTAGTGTTGTTTTGAATGGACAACAAGAAGTCCTGGTAAGGCTCCAGAGGCATGCACTCATGTCCACTGCATGTAGTGTTGTACTCTGTAAAATGTTCCTGAGCCAGATGGCAGAATGAGTATTGGTGTAGTGAAGTTAGAGAAGTGGGTTAGTTAATTTTATTTCTTGAGTGGGTTAAATAGCTTGGTTGTGGAATTAGGTTTGACAGAGGTATGTGGCTGTGTTTCTCGAGTTCATTTGCTGCTTGCTACTTCCTGGTTTTTTTCTCCAATGAACAATGTAAGCATATCCTCTGCTTCTTTTGGTGTGATACAAGCTATGCATGTGGCAGCTGTGTTGTAATAATGTTGTAATAATCTTTGGAAAAGGACCCCTCCTTGGTACCCTCTATATAGTTATAGGTAGGTATGTCTTTTCTATGAAGAAGGGATTCTGGTTTTCAGGAGAAATTTCATTTTTGTGTTTATAGGAACCTTTGGTGTTCTTTAAAGATCTTTATTAGTGAGAAGTCTTAATCCCTAGGTGTTGTGGTTTTTTCCCTCTCTGTAGTTCTGGAAGAATTTATAAACATTTTTCTGCAACTGACTGTGGATGCTGTTTTGACATTTACTTTGACAACTGCTTACAAATCTTGCATACTAAAATCTTGGGAGAGGCAAGACTAGGCTCTCTACTAAGCTGTGAAGGATATAAGATCCATCACTAAGGTAAATAGCAAGAATAAATCAGCATTTAGCTAAACTGACATGAGCCTAGAATAAAAAAAAAAAAAAGAGAGAGACCTGCATAAACAGCTTGATACAGGTATGAAGTGACAGAGTTTGAAATAAAAAGAGAGGGTTGCTACATTTGGACAAGTGAATGGATGTGTCCACAGTGTGCATGGTAAAACAGACACTTAAACAATTACAACCTGAGTTGAATACATTGGACACATCAAAGTGTGGCACTGTACATCTACCAAATGGAGTCTGAAAGTATCTCAGCAGGGTGTTTTATCTTCACAGAATAATAAAATATGTTAGGCTTGATAGGATATAGAATAATTTAGCTTGGAGTGGAGAACCCTAACTCAGGGCAGGACCATCTTCAAAGCTGAATCTAACTTTGAAGTTACATCAAGTTGTTCAGAGCTTTGGGTGAATTTTACTTAGAGTGGTGTCAACCTAGGGACTTAATTCCTGCAATGCGGATGTATCCTCCGTGTCATTGTCTCTGACCTAGACATATTAGCAGGCTGTTTTGTTCTCTGCCTCTCTCATAATTATATGCTGTCTTTCCTCCCAGGCTTTACTCTGTTTGAGTGAGAGTGAGGACTGTCCAGCTCCTGAAAGGGAGCTGGAAAAGGAAAAGGAAAAGGAAAAAGAAAAGGAAAAGGAAAAGGAAAAGGAAAAGGAAAAGGAAAAGGAAAAGGAAAAGGAAAAGGAAAAGGAAAAGGAAAAGGAAAGGGAAAGGGAAAGGGAAAGGGAAAAAGAAAAAGGAAAAGAACCATCCACATTATAGTTCTGTCAAAGAACTCGGCATATTGACAACTTGCTTATTGCTCCCATGAGAAAAAACCCATTGATATTAGCAAATTGAGCATCAATGGAAGGGTGAGTTTATACCAGGAAAAAGGACAGAAACTATGCAGTGTGTTCATAATACTTTCAATTGTATTATTTTGATTGAGACTTTTTCTGCATAGTAATATTTTCTTTATTTTCCTTTTTTTTCTTTTTCTGTAGCATAGATAGACTAGAAATACTTCCTTAAATAGACTTGTAAAATTTCAATCAGAATAAAAATAAATTTTTGGCTTTACACGTTAAGAGTATATCCTTTTTGTATGTAATAAGATTCTGACTGTAACATATTCAGTAATGCTTGTTATCCTGGATAGTACACTAAGCTAAGGAAGATGAGGCATATGGCAGGATAGAGTAGGTAGAGAGACTTTTACAGCGCAAAAGTCAGTAAAAATCTTTAAGAAAGAGGGCCTTTATGAAGATGAACAGGAATAAAATAACACTTTCAGAATTTTCACCAGTTTTAGATAGATATCTCTCCTTTAAGTGCTAATGCAAGATACCTTTTGGCTCCCTTTTGAATTACTGGTGGAGAAGGTGGTGTCATGTTTTTCCTCTCTACATGCCAGTCTGGTCTTAGTTAAAAAGAACAGAAGGGCCTTTTGGAAAGGATTCTTAAATAAGTATATTGAAATATATATGTTTGCCAAGGATTAGAAATGGCTAGAGGGAAAAAATGAGAGAAAGGAAGAACTCGCTAACTTATTTATAGTAGTTGTACTTTACACTTGTGCACCGATTATGCAGCAATGGAAGATATTTACAGACAAATACGAATGTGGCGTTGTGTCTGAGATGATGAAACCTGTTGGGGTTACACTCTACTTCTAAATGACAGCTGAAACAAGCAGATGCGAGAAGGTGAGCCACTTGCATTTTTAAGAGATTCTTCATAATTTCTGTGGCACAGTTTGGCCATGGGAAAGAATAACAAGTCTCTTTCTTCCCTCTTCAGCAAGGTTTCTTTTAGGGAGTGCAGAGCGAGTGGGCATTTTTAGGATTTAAGCTCTTTCTCTGGTTAATTGATTCTAGACTATAGTAAGAAAAAGTTGATTAATGGCTACTAAGAACTGTTCAGTGGCTCTGAGTTGCTGGGTCTTTTCAATTCATTTTTCTGTAATGGATGATGCAGGATAAATACCTGACATATGTATCTCTTCCTAGCTGAGCTCAATGCCATATTTCTTCCAGGCAAGAATTTATCCTCCATCTTATGATCTTTAAAGCTGTCCTTAAGGTTGTTTACATCCTGTACTTGCATTAGCTTGAGTAGTGTTGTCTGCATGGACTTCAAAGTTGTTCAGAATGTGATGATGTGATGTACAGATAGATTGTTTGTTTTGTTGTTGTTGTGCTGATTTGGATTTCTCTGTTTTGTATGGATGTGGGAAAGTGAAAGTGGCTCTTTGGAGATCAGAAATTTTGTTATTTTGCTTTGTTGCCCACATATGAAAATTAATACAATGGAGTGGAACGGCAGAAGCAACAAAGTAGAAGATAAACAACAAAGGAGTGGGAAGAAGAGGAAAAAACATGTAATGGGGAATGGGAGAGAGAAATCAGGAGAAAATTATGTGTGGTGGGGTGTTTTCACAGATAAAATAACCTTTTAGATAAAGTTGTGGATGAAGTCATATTTAAAATAATGAGAAACTATGTGGAACAAATGATGTAAGAATGAGCAAAAAGCTCTGTATATCTGGTAGTTTAGCTGTGCATGTGTCCTTGGTTAAAAACTATGTGACTGTTAAAACCAAAAGTGTTTTGCGACAACACAGGTTTGGAAGGAATGTAAATCTACCAAAACCTGCAAGTTTATGTCTTAGCAGCTCTTTATGTCTTGAATTCGAGGCTTTGTTTAGGCAAAGGAAGAACAAACACAGGTTTGACTTAAAGGGGGTAAAATCAGAAGCGTTTTAATAGTGAAAACCCATAAATCTATCATTTAAAGTTAAACAGGACTGGAAAAGAGAGAGAGAGAGAAGGAGAGATTGATAAATGCATAAATGGACATATACAAGCATAATACAGTCTCCCATGTCGATTCACATCTCCCATTTACAAAGAACCTGCCATGTGGTTGCACTGCTGGGGGTGGGGATGGCGAGGGGTGGGGGGAGGAAAGGAGTCTTTTTCCATCACCTTACAAGTTTTCAGTCCAAGAAAACTCCTGGAGCGAGCCTCCATGCAGTAACATAGTCCTCCTTCCTCCAAGGTAGCTGGGAGGAGAATTAAGTTTACCAGGGACAAAACCCCAAGGCTTCTGGCTCTCCCCATCTGTGGAGCGGGATATGGACCAGACCTTCAGGGAATGCTTGTGGGTTCCCTGCGTCTGCAGAGTCTCTGTGCTGAGCACCTGGAACCAGTGAGCGTTTCCCTTTGCCATCAGTATCCACCCCCTTGGCACAGGACCTGGAGGCTTGCAGCCAGTTTTACCCCTTGTCTGGTTGAACTCAGTCCAAAGTCACCCCCAACAGGCAATCCACAGAGCGGAAATGTCTACCTGCTTTGGAGAAGGAATTTTTTACTGCTCCGGGGGTATTGAGGTAACTGCGGATGTTTTTTCTTTCTCTGACAAAAAGTTTATGCGCTTATTCACTGAGGCATGTCTGAATATCTCAACTACCAATCAGGGAGCGAAGAGGGCTGGTGCTTCTCTTCCCAACAGTCATGAGAAAACTTTTCTGCTTTTTGGGGGAAAGAAGAAGGAGAAGAACAAAAGCTCACCCCCCGGCTGGCACCATTTTTAACCCGTCATAGTGTGCTACGGAAAAAGGAAAGGAGAAATGTAGGAAACACAACCTTGCATATCAAAGAGTAGCTGTTTGTCCTGAAACACATTCTACTGCAAAAAGAAAGCAGCTAACTTGATCTCTACTTTGCCGACACACTCAGCTGCTGATTTTCCTTTCAGTGTGAACATTCCTCTTGAGTCCTGCAACTGTGCTTCCATGCATGCTCCGAATTCAGGCACAAGCCTAAGGGTTATGCAGCTCCTGGTCATGCTCTTCTGGAGCTCAGAAAAAGGCAGAAGAGTATGTGTCTCCTGAAGCACACATCCCACAGATACAACCAGAGTATGCTGAGCACAGGATGAGATTTCAAACAATATATAGTTCATTTTTAAAATAGTGGTGATGGATACATCATCACGGAACAAGAAGTGAAAGAACTGAACATAGAGAATCAGTCTGAGGATTCAAGTCCATATTCTTCCTGTCTTGAGAGTGCCTGAGGTTACATTTCCATTATCAAGTAATGCGGTAGAAATAAACAGATGGTGCTTATGATGTGCATTGAGGAAATCCATGTTTAGGAGTGGTGTTGTGTGATATAGTACTAAGGACTGGATGTCAGCTAGCAGCTGTAGTGCATTAGGTAAGCTCCAAGAGCCTATCTTTAGTTTTATCTAAAAGTAAACAACTATTATCTAAAAGGAATATAGCTTCTGCCCTCTGAGACTGTTCCACAATGTGAACCAAAGTGCAGTAGAAAGAAGCTAAGCTTAGCTTCAAAAATGCAAGAACTGAACTAAAATTCTGATGTAGATGCAACTTTCCTCTCCAGGCTGCATGTTTTTATCCATGTCCTGTTGCCTCTTCACATGGAATGGTTATTGTAGTATGCAGTGACCATCTGATATGTAGTAATCATTTGTAATGACCAGTCTTCCATTCTTAGCATAAATTGTGGAATTTAGAGCCAAAATGCACTTGCAGTCCTGCTTTGAGTACCTAATTACAGTGAAGGATCAGAGGGAGATCAGATTTTACAGATGTACTCAGCATTCTGTGAGAGAACTATGAGAAACTTCTCATACATTCCACCAAATTTTTCAATTTTTTAATAGTATACCTTACTTTCTGCAACAAATGTTTTAAAGGTACCTAGAAAAGCAACACTGCAGTTTTTTGGGGTTTTTTTTTGTTTTGAGATCCACTACAGAATATATATTACGTGGCATCTCATACTTATTGGTAAAACGGTGAAAAAAAGAAATTTCCCTCAATTCTGACAGTAAGTGTTTGCAGTAGACAACTATGTAACTTCCAGTTGCATTTTCAGTATTCTATTGTATGGAACAGTGCAATCATTCCATTGAGCATGGTCACACACATTGAAATAAACATAAAAACTCTCACCGATTTCAATGGGCTTACGTTCATAACTGATGTTACTGAATGCTATTATTTCTACACTGAAAAGAAAGAGAGATTAAGACTTTGTTCTGGTAAAGGCTTTGTACCTAAGAGCCTACAGTCTAAACAGACAAGACAAAAAGAATAGAATTTACATATTGTAAAATAATGTAGCAAGCTAACGGCAAAGCAAGTAATACAAAACATAGATTCTGAGTCTTAAAGCCTTTATCCTATTCACTACAGAAATGGCATCAGTGAACAACTTCTTGGAACAAATGGAGGAGGATGAACAAAGCAGTGTAGATTAAGAGATTACTTCCTATAGCTGAAGGATGTTCTCTTGAGTAGACTGATTTAATGAAGCACTAGTAACAATGAATTTATGAAATCTGTGACTAGATTTAAACTGCTCCAGATTAGGACTATAAACTAGAAGGAATACAGTCACAATCTACATACGATGACAATTCCAATAGCTGTACTCAAGTATGTCAGTCACATTATTTAGAACAAAGTTAAAAAGGAAAAAAAAATGTTCAAAGCAAAAGAGTGAATCTCATACAAATTATGATCTTAAAGACTGCTGAATACACACACAACCCCCAACATCAAAATTACAGAACATATGAGCTTGCTACTGAATCACTGTATTTGAAAAGCTGTGCTTCAGTTCAGATACTTTGTATAGATACTTAATAACATTAATCATTCTCTGACTTTCAAAGTGAGGCACCTGCCAATCTGAAAAATAACTCTGACCCCAAACATTCAGGTACACTTTTGCAAATATTCCTAACTCTGGAGATATGCAGTAAAAATGTAATGTTGTCTCTAATTACAGTAGAAAGGTCAAACTCACATCTGTTTACTTTCACACTTTGCCAGACCAGATAAGCAGAATTAGACCTAGTAATTTCTTCACTGAAATGTTTTCCTTGACAATACCAGCAGTCGAGAGGCACTGCCTTTGTTTGGTTTTAATGATATTTATCCAGCACAATCTTCCCTTATGCATTTATCTCCTTATTTTCTTAGCATTGGACATAAACCTCTCACTCTGTATCTCTGCGCTCAGCTCTTGCAGACACATAGAGCTGCGTGACTCAGTAGTTAGCACAGTTAACCATAGAAGTTTTAGCATAGTTTTGTAAATCCTGAGAACACAACTGGCAGAAAAAAAATTACAGGATCTAATAACGAGTCAAGGGATGGATGTCACAACTACAATTCTCTGATTGTCCTGGACGTTTTTAACTTGGACACTATCTAAGGAGGGGCAGACAAAGAGATGCATAGGAAATAGTGTTCTGTTCTGGGAAAAAAGTGGTGCTGCCCACCCTCCAGATCCTACCATATTTTGCTCACAAAATCTAAATGCTTTGCCACATAGCATTTCATGAACTTTTGGAAAAACATTTCTCAATCATTTAGTTTCCTTCTAAGATGAGATTAATGATACACAGTCTGCAAATATTCTGAATATGTTTTGTTTATTTATATTTTCTGTGTTTTTCCTGGGTTACCCATAAAGACCATTAGAGTGATCACTTCTCTCAGGAATTTTAATGAACTGTTGGTATACTAGGAACATATCTGACTAGAAAATTGACACACTTGCTGATTTGTGACAGCTCCCAATGTCCTGTGTTTTTTTTTTTTTAATTCTCCTCCTCATCTCACCGGGAGAGGAGATGAGTGAGTAAGCAGCTGTGTGGTCTTTAGTTGCCAGCTGAGCTTAAACCACGACATCCAAATAAGGAAAACTGAAAATCAGCTGCAAATGGACTTTTTTGTTTTATTTTCTTACAAGCCATACTGTGTTTGCATAGTAAAATACAGAAAATATTGTGTGTGATAGAATGCTAGTTAGAGTCTACTGCTTAGCAATTAAGAACTAGCCTGTCCTGGGCATGCACCTTTACCAAAAGCTCTTCAGTTCCATCATGCGATACTCTCCGCCTTGGCTACGCCTCATTTTGTGATAATGGTTTAGAAACAAAACAGCAGAAGTATTGAATTCCCAACTCCAGCTATAGAAAAATTCAGTCCTTTATAAGAATAATCTGTTTGCATAGAACCAAGAGCTAAATGTCAGAATCACATGCCTAAACATTTTAAAATATTCATGGGCCGATATTATTTGTTTTATGAATCATTTTACTTAAATCAAAAAGAACTTACAAAAGACACTGTGGATCACAAAAGCAGAATATTCGAGAATCACAATGACTGCTTATAGTCACAGGTCTATGGAGGATGACTAGGTGATGTCGTGTTACACATGATCATCTAAAACATTTTTAGAGAACACTTGTTAGTAAATGTGACTAGTTAATACAGGTCTTCAAAAAATGAGAGCATAGTTTTTTGTCATAATCCCCTAAATTAAGTATGAGAAATTTGAAAACTGAGAAACCTGATTTTCACAAAAGAAATGTGAATATTCAAGACATTGTATGTACTGCACCAGTAGATACAATTCAAGAATTTGCTTGTATAACTGACTCGTCTTGAATGTTAGAAGAAAATCTTTTTGTAGAAGCTTTAGGAAATAAAATAAGATCAGTTACTGCAGCTGTCTTCTGGAGAGAAAAATTATCTTAAGAACATACACTATTTTGTGCATGCACTAGTCACTTTATTATAGCAAATCATAAAGTAATATTACAGAATAACACAATCATGGAATATGCTTTATTTTCAGGTGAGAAAAACAGTTGTTGATAGTAGTGAACTTATATAACACAATCTTAAGACATTTTGCACACACAAAAAACACTTATAAATAAACTCTAGAATCATTAAAATCCCAATTTTTAGTTTATTTTTATTTTCCACACACACAATCTCACAACAGCCATAGTGAAAGAACTCAAACAAATATGGTGAGTGAGATTTCACTCTACTTCCCCTGTTTTTTCATGTTCATTCAGGAGCTAGGTTTTCAAACATTTAGGTTTTTGAGACTCAAGTGATACTATTCTTTTTTTCTGCACAGCTATCCTGACATTAAATATTCCAATAATGTTATTCTATTTAATTGAAGAACATTAACATATTCCAGGTTTCTAGAAATTTAATTATTTTAATTGTGTTTACATATTAAACTTTGTCCATACAATGTTTCAAAGCCTCTACGACATTTCTGAGAGGTCGTCATAGGGAGATCGCTGTTCAGATAGGCAAAATTGAATTTTCTACGTTTAAAATGGACAAGTGATGTGACTACTTCTCATGGAATCATAGAATAGTTTGGTTGGAAGGGATCTTTAAAGATCATTTAAGTCCAACCCTTACCTGGTAATCAGGGGCATCAGGGGCATCTTCAAGTAGATCAGTTTGCTCAGAACTCTGACCAACCCGACATTTAATATTTCCAGGGATGGGGCTTCAACCACCTCTTTGGGCAACCTGTGTCAATATTTCACCACCTTCACAGTAAAAAAATTTCTTCCTTATATCTAGCCCAAATCTCCCCTCTTTTAATTTAAAACCATCATGCCTTGTCCTATTGCAACAGGGCCTTCTAAGGCTGTCACCATCTTTCTTATAAGACACCTTTAAGTACTGAAAAGCTTCAGTAAAGTCTCCCCAGAGCATTCTCTTTGCCAGGTTGAACAACCCCACCACTCTCTCAGCTTGTCTTCATAAATCTCTGATCATTTTTGTGTCCCTCCTCTGGACTCTCTCCAATAGGTCCATGCCTGTCCTGTACTGAGGACTCCAGAGCTGGACACAATACTCCAGGTGGGGTCTCACCAGAGCAGAGCAGAAGGGCAGAAACACCTCCCTTGACCTGATGGCCACACCTGATGTGTTGCAGCCCAGGAAATTGTTGGCCTTCTGGGCTGCGAGTTTACATTGTTGGCTCATGTCTGTCATGAACTTAATGATAACAGAGGGAGACACCTATGGGCCCCTGGAGGTTCACATGCAGGTATGAAAGAAGAACAACAACAAAATCTCCACAATGGCAGCCACAGCAGAATAAATATTTTTCATTGGATTGTATACTTCAGGATAATTCTCCTTCTGGTTAAGGGATCTGAACAGCAGAATAAGCAACGGCAATAAGAACTAGATGTAAACATCTTCTCTATAAGCAGACAAACTGCTTCCTTGAGCTAAATTTTTGTTTCATTTTCTAAAATGATTTAGCAAAGAGTCTGGTAGAAAACTCCAAGTTCTGCACGGTGATTTTTTTCTCTGATTCCCACATTTCACGAAGTTTTGAGGGTGCACTCTAACTGGTTTATGGATATCTGTTGTAACTCACTTGAGAATATTGATAGTTATGTTTCAGCTGCATTTCATCAGCAAAGAAAATAGAAGAAATGCTAAAATTAGACTTTTCAGCTTAATCAACAAATTGCTTACAGTTCGGATTTCAAGGCAGATGAAATAACGATAAATATTGAACAAATTCAGTTAATCTATTTCCAATGCATTTTAATAAGTCAAAAAATAATTAGGAGGGGAAAAAAATCAATGCAAACTTGTTCTCTGTTATGAACTCTGTTGGCTACAGTAGGAAAGGTCTGAACATCATCTAAACACAGAGTAGTTGTCTTCAAGTTGATCATTAAAAGAAACCTCTTTGGGTAATCTCTTACCCTTCCTTATTGCAACACTGCTCTGTTCTCTCCTTTTGGTTTTATTTTCTTTTGCCTTATCTTACGCAGTCTAAGAACACTGTGGAGCAGGGCTTATGTGGGTTTTCTATATTGTGGCTATTTTGGTGTTATGTGCCCTTTTTTTTGCTAAAAATCATGATGTGTTCCTTAACTAGTGGAAAGAAATGAACAAAGAGGACCGCACAACAGGAAGAGACCTATTTGTCACTTAAACATTTGCCTAGATCTTCATAGGTACATGCACCTGTACTATTTAAACAAGGACAGGACAAGACTTGAACGATGGCATGTGTTAATCCATACTACTTAACCCTTAGCATAGTCTCAGGCTTTTTTTTTTTTTTTTTTTTTTTCTCTCTGCCTACTAATATTCTCTCAGATAAAGTTCAGGGAATGGTTCGGAGTCAATTCTCAACCAGTAAAACAGATGTGATAAGTCTGTCCCTTTTTGTTTACTCCTCTGGATTTGGGAGGGTCCTTTGAAATAGCAATTCTATTGTAGGACTTAAATCTCAAGAGCTAGAAATAAAAAAAAGTCCTGGTCTATTTCATCTGCTAAAACACAGAACAGGTGATCAGACCTTGCATATGCTCTTTTCAGGTTATCTGTTCCAGTACCTAGTAATAGAAAAAGGTGAAGGAAAATGTTTTCTTGACCCCATTCAGAACTTTTGTCTCTATAGATATTACAATTTTAGATGAAGGCAGAAAGCAGTAGAGACATTGGTCATTAATGAGCTAACACAAACTGATGGCGGTCTGCATCAAGCTATATACAACATCTGGTGTGCAGCAGGTAAGCTGCCTGGTAGTGAAGGCACCAGACTGAAAATGTTCTGAAACTTACACAGGCTAAAGAAATGCAGCTTTTGTGTAGAACCAAAAGTTTACTGAAGAGGGGGTGAAAGGCAGTCCTTTTCCAGGGTAGCAGCAGTGCCAGGGGGGCTAGGCAGAGACACACAGGGTTGGCAGGGTCCTCAGGATCTTGGCATTACCTCAGGAAAAAGGATCCGAGCACATGGCAACAAGTGATCAGTATTCCTGATCCCAGATCCTCAGTGGGATGAAATGTTCCTGAAAGGTGGTGTTAAAATCTCATTACTTTTAAGTCTGCTGGGTCTATTTTAGTCTGTTTTCTAACACTGTCAACTTATTTGCTCTTTATTTATTAACAATATATTGATTGAATCTGCTATATCAAAGTTTTACTGTGTATGTTAATTTTTTTATATATTGATTTTTTTTTCCTCTTTTTTAACCCTATGATCAGCTTCAGTTACCTAGCAGTTTTTGTATCACTGTAATGACCAGCTGCTGACTGATGGTAATTGATATTGAAAGCCTCAGGGCCTCCCTTATATTCCTGCACCTGCACTTTTATAGCCTCTGCTCCCATCTTGCACCTACACTTCTTAACAGTTCTGTTTTTCTTCAACAGCTTTTGAACTGTGGTTTTCTTCGAGACATAACTAACTGTTTGCTCATGCCATACACATCCTTTTCTTAGGGTCATTGACTTGTTCACTCCACAGAATAATAATCTGTTAGAAGCTATGGATAGATTTAATGCATTGATAACTACTTGTTATTAACAACTATTAAGACATTTGTCAAAAATAAAATATCTTGGGAATTATGCTAGTGATATTCAACAAGCTTCTTCTGTAAAACTCATTGGCGTCACTCAAAAGACTGTTCTCATGCCACTGGGCATTGGATCAGTTGCAGACCTTGATGTGTATCTACTGTAAAGATTGAAAGGAATAAAATAAACTACAATGATCAGATAATGAAAATGCCAAAAATAAGTACAGGTGGCATGCAGACAACCAGGGTTCAAGCTGATATTCCAGCTTACTTTATTTGGCTCAATAAATATTTTATTCAAATTGAAACAACTCCAGTAGAAGAGAGTGATCCAGAAAAAAAGTTACCCTAGGGTGCAGTGGTTACTGTGCATAAGTGATGGGAAGATGTGAAAATTTGTCAGTCTGCATTTATTTCCTTGCAACAAAATGATGAATACTACCCTTGTAGCTGCAGAATGAATAGGATCTTACAACATGTAAGTAAGAATATTATGTGAAGTAACATTACTTTTTAAAAACTCTCTCTGTTAAAATTACAAACAAAAATGAATGCTAAATTGTGCTGGATTCCCCATACAATTCCAGGCAGATCACATAAAAATCAAATAATTCATAATGAGTAATGTTAGTGTTGAACAAGGAGCGACAAAATAATTTTAAATAATAATTAGCCTGATGCTCTAGCAAGCTCCTTTAGTGTTTTGTTAAATTGAGTAGTAAGTTTATACTCCATTTGGCAAATGAACATTGCAAACTAAGAATATTACTGTTTCAGAATCCCAATATCAATGTAGCCTGCCATAGCCTGCACATAGAACAGCACATATAGCACTAGGCTGTGCCTCTCCTGTTATTACCTTTCTTTTTCCTTTACATAAAAGTTGCAACTTTTGCCTACTGCCATCATCTGTGCAAGTAACGAGGAAGTGTTACATTAATATAATATAGTCTGAAAGTTGAAAGTAGGCATTTCAATGACAGCAGGACTCCTCTCTTCAAAGCTCCTAGTTTGAATCAGTTCGTTCTTCTATTGACGTAGGGATTAACGCAATGTGCCTGCTTGCACTGCGTAAAACCTGTTTTGCTGTAGAAGGCATCCACTTTCTGCTGAGCACAGCAAAGGTAAAAATGTCCTTTAAACTAGCCTGTTCTTTTTTCTTCTACCCCTAGCCTTGAAAACTCTTTGGTTTTTTCCTTGTGTTACTGTTATCTGGTTTTAAGCATTTATTTCTATGATCCAGAACTAATGTAAGTGGATAGTCTTATTTTTTACAAAATGCCTATTTCTGGGGCTGCACATCTCTGAGGGACACCATGGTTGTTGTAAAATTTACACGTAATAGTTTTGAGGTTTGGAGGCGATAGAGAGCTTTGGGTCAGAGCTCAGAGTAAATTCATTAATTCCTTTTTTAACAGAAAGCACATAAAAAATTAATGAATTGGGCCTGCTGAGCTTAGTTTGCTACACATTGCAGTAAACAATTTATTTATTTTATTGGTCAAGGTTTACTAGCAGCTTTACACTTTTAATCTGCAGACAAAGATGTGGAGAGCGGGAAAGAAGAATATTAAGGGAATAACTTATCCTACGTATATTTTTCTATTGTTGCAGTTACTGCTAGAAGTCCTAAAACGAGACCGTCCTAATATCCTAACACTTCGGTCAGTGCAAATGTAGACATTAACAGACATATACACAGATATAGTGTAGTCAAGGGAATGCAGAGGATGTTCACACTGAAGTCTTCATAAGTGCAATGTTTTGGCATAAATTGATGTTGCAATACAGATACATAGAAAACTTCCCACATCAACAGCTTGGAGGTAGGTTTTTACAATTTATTCAGTTTTTTACCCATTCTTCAGCCTCCCCTGAGGCAATCACATACATGTCTATTAGTATCAGCTGCTGTGGCAAGCAGTACCATCTCACAATGAGCTTAGCCAATACACCTCTATTGGGTCTACTGCTGCTTTCAGAATATAGTGCAAAAGACACCCAAATGATTTGACGAACAATCTAGACTCATTCACGAGGCACTGCAGCCAAGCCTTATTAACTTTAGGGTGGCATTTCACCATGTTGATTAGGATTAGGTTAGTGCCAGTTTAGTGATTTTTGTGCCTCAGTCCCCAGAAGAATGTAGACATACTCTAAGGACAGATGGAAAAATGTGATAAAAATTATAATAAACACCAAATGATTATTTAAGCAATTAATTGGAGCTTCTGAAATGCTAAGTTAGTGCATTTTAGACCTACAGTTTCTTTCAGTTCTTGAATGACTATGAATACTTCTAGAGCGAATACAACCAGTACTGTGTTACGTGCCTAATGGTAATATGCAGCAGAAAATCCACTAAAATTAAAAACTGGCTTCAAGCCATTTGACTTAAAATGAAAGGAAAAACCTTAGCACTGTAGGTAAAAAATCTTCAAATTTCAAAAGACTGTAATATTTCTTAAAAATACATGTATCATATAAGAGATCTGAAACATCCAGAATAAAACATTTCAAAGCACACACTAAAAAAAAAAACCAAACATACTTTAAGAGTGATAGACAAAATAATATAATAAATTCAAACATTTTTAAAGTTGGGGGAATATTTTACTGATGTTATGATAGATTATGAGGTTAGATTTTTCTATGTGATTGTTTTTACATGCCTGATTGTTTTACTCAAATATAAGCACCATCACAAACTAGTAAGAAAATCCGTTAAAAAAGACGAGATTGCTGTAAAAGCCCAAACATATAAAACAGACAAAAATGAACTGCTCTACCTAAGTTTAAATTTCAGAAAGAAGACAAAAAGTTAACACTTCCCATAGAAAAAAATATAAACCTGTTAATTAATATTTTTAAAAGTATGGCAGGTAAGTTATAAACATCATGATTAACTGTTTAATTAGTGCTTTTTAAAAGTGGTACCATCTTAGTCTCTAGTCTTTTAGACTGAAGTGTCTCTAGTCTTTTACTGCTAGTAGTAAATGAGATTCCATAACAGGGATCTTCATAACAGGATTACAGATGGCAAGAAGTCCTCCTTGAAAGCTCATGGTTACTCTACCTATTTCTGAAGACTGAGGAGGAGCCCAAGTATGTAGTTGGTCCAAACCCATGTAACAGCTGTATTATCTGGGAACAAAAGATGAGACTAAAACTCCAGAGTGGGCCAAGAGGAGATACAACACACTGCTGCTTGGTAGATGATTGAATGTGGTCTTCCTTAAGAATAAATATTACAGATTCAGGCACACTGTGGACAGCTGGCAAAGGATGTTCAAAAACTAATCTGTTTTTCCAACAGAGGAGTGAAAATGTTCTTCTGTTCAGAATAGGGTTTTTTTTAAGATTAAAAGAAGGAATATGCAGGAGATAGATATCCCAATGTGGAAGCAAAATGAGTTTTGATCACTTATTACATGCATGTAGGAAGAATGCTGTAGAAGAAGATGAATTTCTAGCAGAATTTTGTAAGATGGAGGATTATCAAACCAGAAATCTTGCTGAAAACCTCGAAGAAGAATAATATAGTGCCTACTGTTAAAGGATGTTGGGAGCAGAGGCCTCGTCCCAGCCTGGTGCCTGGTGACCTGGGGTCACTGCCCAACCTAAGGAACCTGGCTGTCACTTTCTTGTTCACAGATTCAACCAGTAGCACACCTGTCCCAGAGACCCCCACACACAGAGCACACACAGAGGACTCTGACACAGGCTGCCACAGACAAGGTGGTGCCTTCAACAGCAGCTACATACTGAACTCACACAAAACTCGAGCACAGACAGCCAAGTCCTCTCCTCCTCTTCAGCTGGTAGAAGCAGAAGTTAAGGCACATGCACACGTTTTCTAGATTCACAGCCACTAGCAATACCCTGAGTACTGGCATGAGCCCTGGTCCAGCTTGGTGCTCAGTTGCAAAAAAACCCCATACTTACATACTCCTTTCAAAGGCACCCTGCACTCTTGGACCTTTCTGAATAGGGGCCTCTTGAAAGACCTGGAACCGCTCCCTGCCTGATAACCTCAGCCCAGACCAGGAGTCTCCTACTTGCTGACTGGTCCTTCTTGACATTTGCTAGCGAATACACATGAGCAACCCACGAACATGTGGTTTGGAGTTGTTACGGACCAGGAGCAGTTTTCCTCCAGGAACAAATGCTGAGCCCCTCACTCACCTCTCACGCTGATCCCTTCTAGTAGCTAGTATTTCAGAATACGCACCATTCCCACCCCAGCGGCTGGCAGCCATATGCTCCAGTATCTGGAATTGGGACACCCACTTGCTCCAGCAGCTGACACCACAGGCCGGAGGTGCCTGCATTTCTTGTCTGACTCCTGTAGCTGGTCCTAAATCTGCTCACGCCTCTTCCCCCAGTAGCTGACACTTGGTCCTTGCAGCACTGACACACACAGGGGAACAGAGACTGAGATTACACGGAGGAATATTTAAAAATAATTTGATAAGAAGACAGGACAGACTGTAGTGATCAGGAACAGGCTCAGTTAAACAAGTGACTGACAACTTTAATTCAATATTTCCTGTCTATTCCCCCTTTGTTCTGCTCCAGCACATTCCACCATCAGTTTGCCCTGTTCCCCTCACCTCCTGCAATATCCTGGACCTTCGCCTTTGCAGCCTTATCAGTTACAAAGTCCTGGTTTGTGTGCCTTTTTTTTTTTTTTGATTGCCTGTCTATTGTTGTGATTGACAAAGTTTGTTTCTTGTCTTTGTCTCCTTTAGGCTTTCCTGTCAGGTTTGTGTCTGTATATTTTGTTTCTGGCTTCCTCCTCTTCCTTAGTAACCCATTTAACAAGGTCCATTATCAAATAATCTTACAGAAATAAGCATTACCACTTTCCACATACACTTACCAATTAATATAACTGACCAGCTTGTGTTCTTCCTAATCCCTCCCTTATAATTTGTTGGTCAGTTTTGTGTCTCTATATTCTTGTTCACAGATTCCTCCTTTTCTCGTTATCCTATTTTGCATTTTTCCAGATACCATGAAGAAGCAAACACTGTCTCCTTCCACATACACTTATACCTGTAAGAAACAAGGAAAATATCTGGTTTGGGGGTTAGGTCAATAATGGCACGCCAAGGCACAATACAATATTCCTTAGGAAAAGATAATTAAAATACAGTTATAGGAAGAACACTACACTGTATTAGTTTTAATTATAGGTGGAATGGAAAAATATATATATATATAAAAAACCCAAACAGGTGTTTGTGCTGCTGTTGACTTCTTCCATTTGCACCATTTGAGAGCTTTAACAAGCGTGGCTGCATTGAGAAAGGGATCCTTCCCAAATCAGGAGTTCTTATTCCTCAAAAAAAGTAGACAAAAGTGAGGAATTCTGCATACAGAGTAAAGAGGGAAAGCACTCCATGCTGTGGGAGTTGGAGGAGAAGATATTGTTGCCGTACTAGAAATAGAACAGGTGGGACCTTGTCATGGTTTAACCCTGGTAGGCAGCTCAGCACTGCATAGCCACTTGCTCACTCCCCCACAGCAAGATGGGGAAGAGAATCAGAAGATTAAAAAGTGAGAAAACTCATGGGTTGAGATAAAGACAGTTTAATAAGTAAAACAAAAGCTGCGGGCACAAGCAAAGCAAAACAAGGAGTTCATTCACTACTACCCATTGACAGACAGTTTCAGCCATCTCCAGGAAAGCAGGGTTCCACCAAGTACAGTGGTTACTAGGGAAGACAGCGTAACTCCAAACGTAACCCCACTTTCTCCTTCTCACAGCTTTACATGCTGAGCATGATGTCACATGGTGTGAGATATTCCTCTGGCAGTTGGGGTCAGCTGTCGCAGCTATGCACCCTCCAAGCTCTCTTGTGCACCTCTAGTCTTCTTGTTAGCCAGGTAGTGTGAGGAGCAGAGAAGGTCTTGACTGTGTAAGTGCTGCTCAGCAATAACTAAAACATCCCTGTTTTTAGCTCAGCACACTGTTTTTAACATGGAACCAAAAGAGAACCACATAGTAGCTACTAAGAAGAAATTTAACTCAGTCCCAGCCAAAACCAGTACAGACCTAAATGATAAAGTCTGGGTCCTGTGTTCTGGAGAGGTGGAGGAAGGAGGAAGATTGAATTAAAGGTCAGAAGCAGAGTTTGCCTGAAGGTTATGAAAGACCAGCACATACTAGGGGAGGTTTTTGAGATCTATGAGAACTCTTTGATTCCTAGATTTCTATATTCCTTAATTTTAATCACCAGACTTAATAGATTTGATTCCTTTCCCATTAGGAGAAAAATAATTTAAAAACACTGATACATAGAAATTTTGATCTTATATACCCAAGGACGCTGTGTTATATAACTGGTATATGGTATTGCGCTATCAGCATATTATTTTCTTAATTAATGTAATGGTGATTATTTTGAAGTTTGATTTTAGCAACAGTTAGAGACTCCCATTCATGGCTGATAATTAACAACGATAGAAAATGTCTAAATATAAACTGATAGTCAGAACCTGAAACAATTAATCTCTTTACCAGGTAAATCAGAAAAAAAAAAATAAAACCTTGATAATTCTCAACTTCTTTCTTTGTCAGTTTGCTTTAAAATATGGTTTCATTTGTTCTTACATTGCAGTTCGACTTTGTCAGATGAAACAAGTTTACTCTTCAGCTTAGAAAAATAAAGTATATATA
>NW_010428571.1:0-13777 GCF_000710305.1 Buceros rhinoceros silvestris
CCAACCCCTGCCATTCTGTGATTCTGTGAAGTTTCAGAAATTATCTTAAAAAAAGATTGGTATTGAGGAAAATACACTGCATAGCCAAAGGACTGGAAAGTAGTATCTTATGTTAGTAACTGAATATGCCTTAATTATCCTGTAGAGACCATGTGGGTGTTAGATCAATAGATCATGTATTGTTTTCATCACTAACCTTCAACAGTTCTTGAAATAAGCTCTAAGAGAACTGTTCTTAAACTTCCTTGATAAAATGCTATACAAGCGATCATTTTATTTTCTGCATTAATCTCACATAGAGTGGCTATTCTAATTGCATATAAATTGAAAGCTGAAGAGTATGGTGAATTGCGGCAACTTGTTGTGATACAGGGCACTTGACCTCTTCCGTCAAGGGTCCATTTATGCACTTACTCTGGTACAGAGGATGCAAAATGGCGGTTTACTGTGCAGTACAGAGAGCTATAAAGTCCCTAGAGAGGCCTCGCCCTTCGTGGGTGGTTCCTACCTTCCCGTCACAGCCCGCGATCTTCCGAGCGCCTATACTGCCACCCAGTGTACCACAACAGTGTACCGCAACAGTGAATGGTCTTCAGATTCTAGATTAGACAAATAGCAACTCTATAGTGTGCTAGAACATATAGTTAAATAAATGAGCTTGATGCAATCATGTGTACTTAAACGCAAGCTACACAGGACATGCAATTAATGAAGCACATAATGCAAAACATTAGCAGTACTAAATGATCTGTTTATCATTTACATCAAATCATGTTTTCCCATTAAAATGTGAGCATCCCATAACAAGTATAAACCCCTTGTCTCAAATGAAAATACCAATATACTGGCTTGACATTATAATGGTAATGATAGCAATACTCTGGAAAGTAAAAATACTATAAAAATATATATTATCCAAAGCGTGTTTCCCTTCTCCTCTTCTTGGTTAAAGGCTGTTGTACTTAGATTATACAGAAAAATAACTTCATAAAATAACTGACATTCTTTTTTAAAGATCCTTCACAACTGAATTTACAGGTTGATTTTATAGCTGGAAAAAAATCTCCCAATTTGATTAAGTAAAACAGAAATTGCCTAAAAGTAAATTGATTTCTGAAATTGTAGAATGCACTTCATCTTATTGTATTAATAAACCACTCTGATGATGCTTGTTTATTAAGAAAAATACCTTCTGACCTTTTGATTTAGTGCAGATTAAAAGGCGCTACATCTGGGTCTTCTTACAGTATTCTCATTTTGTTCAGCAAAGACAAACACTTCACAGTACTTGGTTAAAATTTAAAAAATTTTGAAACAATAAAGACTCTTAAATTAGTTGATGTGGTAGTTATGTACAGCATTTGTGAAGCTTTGCCTTTTATTGTTGTTTTTGTGGTTTTAGATGTAAATTGCAAGAAACAATTCTAGTCTGACATTT
Source organism: Buceros rhinoceros silvestris (assembly GCF_000710305.1). NCBI lineage: Eukaryota > Metazoa > Chordata > Aves > Bucerotiformes > Bucerotidae > Buceros > Buceros rhinoceros. The sequence continues at coordinate 1,439 of NW_010428571.1, forward strand.
TCCTTGAACAAGATTTGTGAATGTTTTCTCTATCAATGTATCTCATGAATTTTGCAGTATGTGAGAGACTATGGAGGTTTTTTCCATTTTCAGTGAAATAGGGAAATTTTTGTTACTGATTTGCATTGAGGTGGTTCATATTAATAAATACTATATGCGCTCTGAATTTATTCGTTTGAGGTAATACTTGATATCACAGATTAGAAGAATGTCATAGAAGGTGTGAATAGATTGGGGAAAAATAATAAAAATAAGATACTGGATTTCAAAACATCTGAAACATCAGTTTTACTGATCATCTCAATTCCACTCAGAACCAAATATACATGTATTTGTGTTAAATGAATCTAGGAAACAATTCTGAGCAAGAACAGTAAAACCAGTTTTGTGGGATGGCATTTTGTTTGGAGAAACACATTTCTCATCTCCATAATGTGGTATAAGAGAGAATGGACATTCAGAAAGACTGAAGTATCCAAAGACATTCATAGCTGTAACATCAGGTTTTAACTATCTGACACAAGAGTGTCACAGAGGAAAAGGAATACCAACTGACTTGGCATGATCTGTGAGATTTGCGGTGTTGTTTTATCTCTTTGTATCTTTTCTATTTCTGAGTCATAATTTTTTTGAAGTGGAGTATGTGACTTATTTTCTTTCCTAGGATGCACAGCGTATCTGCTTGTCTCAATGGTTACTGTATCTTCATCGTCTTACTGTTTTCCTTAATCACGCTAGTTTCTTTATCCTAACAGTAGCTCATAGTAAACAAACTAAAAAAAAAAGAACCCTCTTATGTGTCAGTCAAGCAATATTACCAACTTTCTAAAAGTCACTCTTGTTTTCTGTTATATCTGATACCTCAAGCTTCTTTTCTGACCTTCCAATTTTGAAATGTTACATGGAACAGCTCCATATCTAGCACACCATACAACTTATTTCCTCTGAAGGACTCCTTTGATGTGATTCTATCAGCCAGCTTTCATCTTCAATTCAGTCTCTGGGTTTGTAATTAAATGAACCAAACTTTAATAAGAAAAAAATGCAGAAATCATAAACCCCCAATATTCTACTTCTGGTAAATAAATTATTCCCCATTCCTTGCCATTTTCTTCCTGTAGCTGTAGAATGACTTAAAAGTCTTAAATCAGTACCAAAGCTTTCATTCAGTTTCTTCTAAGATCCTACTGAGGAAAGGGGAATTTAAATAGCCCTTCACTTAGCTGAATTATACCGAAACTGTAGAAAGGGATTTCACTGCAAATATAATTGAGTGGTTTTACAGGTTTAACATTACTATATAAGATATTTCTTACTGTACATTTGCTATTATTTATTTTCATTGTTTCAGTTTATCATTATTATTTTAGGGATCTCCCTTTCTTGAAGGCTCAAAACTGATTTGAAGAAAATTCCTTCCTTAACAATGGGAGTTTCACTTTGCCCGGGAAGTCCAGAAGATGTGTCTGGATATAATTTTGCTATATAAGAATTAAATCAGAAAGACACAGATTATTTCTGTGTACAAAATATGACAGTAGATTGGAAATTGATTATCATCATCACGGCTTGGCTTAGCAAATGAAGATCTGGGAAGGGCTCTTCCCACACTCATTACAAGTGATGAGTGCACCCTTTGGGCCTGCGCGGTGGATTTTTTAGGTGAGGCGCAGCGTGCGCGGAACTGGCTCCATCCTTTACACCTGAGGTTCATCTGCCAGGGCCTCGTGAGCTTGGATGGTGACAGCGAAGTCCTCAGGTCATAGGTTTGGTTAGAGTATCCTTCTCTCAGACGGTGGATGGGCTTACAAGGCTAAACGAGCTCCATCTGCCCGGGTTTGGAGTCTGAGTTGTCCTTCTCCTTGGATGGCTGCCTGAAGGCTAGTGAACCCATCCTGCCCGTGGACACACTTTGTCTGACCCTTCAGCTGAGAACTGTCAGGCTTGGGAGACCCCACCGGAGGCACATGCCACCACCAGCACAGCTCTCAACCTCACAAGGGCACGCAAGTTCCTTCCCCACAACAAGGGGGTGCCTGTGAAAGAGAAATTTATTATATTGCCTTTCTAAAAGGACTTCCTTGGAAATGTACATGACACTGTAAGATTTTATTTTTCTGTGTGGCGTCCTAGCTTGTTTCCCTCTTATTTGATCTCCACATCATGAGGTAGAAAACACATTAATAGAAATTGTGCTTTCTAAATATTTGTTATAATTAAACCAACTGTCTTCCTTTTGACAGCTACATTATTTTCAGCCAAATCTGAATCCTGAAAAGCAAAGTATATCCATTCTTAGAAGAATTATCCATTTGGAACATATCAAGAGTAAGCAAAGCTGAAATGCCTGAGGCCTTTGCAATAGCAGGGGATTGATTGGGTGGAAAACACCCAGATAATTCTAGGAGGTGAATCACATCCATACTGTGGATAGGTGGAAGGGAACAGAGAACAGGGAACAGAGGTAGAACAAGTTTAGAAGTGAATTTATTCAAAATTTCTCAGCAGTGGTAGTAAGAAACTGCTCAGATTAAAATTTAGCTGTCAATATGTCCCTAAGGAGGTGAGAAGGAAAGACCAGCAAGTCATCATTGTGAAAAGCATTCTCTGAACAGCCTTTGATTACTGATCTATCTTTTCCAGATTTTGTCATGGACAGTATCTGACAAGAGCAGAATAGATGAGAACAAGTTGATTGTGCATCATATACACAAAAGATGTGTAACCCAGAGGCTAGTAGCTGATTTGCTGAAGTATGAATTTTTGTTTTAGCTAAGAGCTGCAGCTGTTATAAGCATGTAGCACACACAGCCAATTCTGCTCATTGAGGCAATGTAAAAAGGGAATGAAGATGCCGATTCCAAAATGCCCAACTTCCAATGCTAGAAATGACCATTATGCAAAAATGCTAGTGAACTTTTCACAGAACTCTGTTAGAGAACGTCTTCTGAAAGGTTAAAAAATTCTTTTTAAAAGGCTTTGAACACTGGTAATGCTATCACCTACTGTATTATTGCACTGGTGGATTACCCTCAAAGCTGGGAAACACACTTTCGATCCTTGCATCCTTCCATACTTTAGTAAAAAAGGCTGAAAAGCCTCCTGTTACCATTTTCTACGTGTTTGTACCCATACACAGAGACCAATTTTTTTCCAAGCTTCCTTTTCAATAAGCTGATTTATTTGATCTTTTCAAGCTCCAGCTAAAGCTAAAGTGTTCAAGTTGCTGAAATACTTTTAACTGTCTTTTCCACATCTTATGTGTCTTCATATCTTCTAAATATCGACACCAAAAGTGGTTGGAGATCCCTGATCTCCTGAAGCTATTACATACATAGAAACACATATCTGATTATTACTACAGATCTCTGAAAATAAGATTCACTAACAATGGTATTTTGAGATCTGTTGGTGAATCAGTTTCTATTTTGAGATTCTTGTACACACTTCCCATGCAAATGGTGAAGGAAACCAACTTTCCAAATTTTCAGCACCAGCACAATGCTTTTTAAAATCAGAATTTAAACAAAATGTACGTGGCTGACAAAGAAGACTGAAGAAGGCACTGATCTATTAATAACTTAAGAAGTTAGAAAGAACTAAAAGAAAAATAATTTTAGAACAGCAAAAGAAGAACCAGATGTTAATATTAATATGGAAAAATATACTAATTTTATGCTGGGTATGGACTGAAGGAAGAGGATGCATTAAGAACTTAAAATGCTACCTCTGCCATCTATGAAAGAGTTGTAAAACAAGTCTCTTCTAAATTAGAGTTTTTCAGGTTACTAGATACCTGGATGTACTGACTATAGTAAAGGAATGGCTGAGAAGCTAATTTTAAATATATTTTTCAGGAAAAATTCAGAATACGGCATAACTTTGCTAAATCCTGGCACTTTAGAAAGGTGATCCAGAAATGACAGACCAAAGTATATATTAATTCCTGACAAAAATAATTCAGTCTAAATTCAGAAGCTCATTAATAAATATTAGACACTAAAAATATCATTAATGTCAATCAACATGGTTTTAAAGAAAGTACTGCATGTCACACAGAATTGTTTTCTTCAGGAGCAATAGAAGTAATGTTTTCTTTTCATACGTGTTAGCTGAACAGGGTTAACTGCATTTCTGACAGTCTTCTCTGGAGAATGCCCTTAGGTCTTAAACCTCTTGCTTTCATTTTTCTCGGGGCAGTAACCTGAGAACTGCTTTTCAGAGCAGCATTGTAAAGGTATAATCCTCTCATGATTTACTCTGATGATTTCAGCAAGTGTTCAGTTTAGCACCCGGACTTCCACCTTATCTCAAGAAAAATGAGGGAACTTAACCAGTGGCCAAACAACTTTCAGAAATAACGGTACATTTTATTTAAGTTAAAAATGTTACAGAAAAGTTCCACTATAAACCAATGAACAGATCACACACATACTATATCTGTCAGTTGTTAAGCATTGTTCATACAGGATGTTGACACGTACTGTTCATAAATTTGCCACTTACTTGTTCCAGAAAAATCTGATTACATGGATCAGATCAGACTCATGAGTATATCTAAAATTAAAGATATTTTCTCTTCATTTTTCCTGGATTTTTAAGTCACTAAAAGAACTATTCAGAAGTACAAATTACACTGGTTCCAACTAGCAGCAAGCAGGATCTTTTTATTATCTGGCCAATCCTACTCCATTATTCTGATTCTATTTAACTACACCCAATTATAGGAGAAGATACAGAAGTGTTCACCCAGGTAGTGGGAATTCCACCCCACTTGAAGAGTATTAACCTTCTAATTTCCATTTCAAGTATCTGCCAGTCCGTGTTAAAAGAGCAAGCCTTTCTTCGGGTAAAGGCATCCTCAAAATAAAAGTTCCTTCTAGTGTTCTCTTGTCTTTGCCCATTCATATTGTTACACAACCTTTGCTTGTTCTTTTCACTGCTGAAAACCTCAGATAAGTACCAAATGCACATTTAGGTTACTAACTGCATGAAGAGGGTCACCACTTCTCTTTGTTTTGTTTTGGTTTGTTTTTTTCCCTAAACTTACAAAAACTTCTTAGAAAAAAAAAAACAGAAGTATGGAGTTGATAAAGTTTGCAGTAAGTTAAAAATTGCTACAGCAACTGCATTGTTATCAGTAAGTGTGCTGCAATGCTACTGCAATTTATCACTGTTAAAGCTGAGACTATTTTTACAAATAGGTGTGAGTCTTGTTCCACTGCAGCTTCAGATTCTCAGATGCTAGTCTGAACCATTGTGGGGGTGGATGAAGTGGGATTCTATTGTCTCACCTGAGATCCTGTCTTGAGAACAGAATTTATATTGAATTCAGACTCCAGAACTGGGTTGAAAAGTTTTGCTCTAAAATGTTTAGCTAACATAATGAAAACTGAAGAAGCAGTAATTCTGTGTTAAGAATTGAAGGAAAAAACGAACTCTGATACATTTCTGAATCACAGAAAAACTACAACTGTTTTGCAAAAACTAACTCAAAGTGGTTGAGCTTAATAATGAATTTTGACCAAAGTTCAGAACATCTTTTGCTTGAAATAAGATTGAATATCAACTATAATAAAAAAAAAATTAAAGATGTGTTGTTACATAAGGCCTCATTAACATTTTTTATAAACTTGTGAGCTTCACTATAAATTAATATTTAGTTTTTCAGTTCATGACCCTGATGCAGAGGGAATAACACATTCTCACATACAGTGACTTAGAGTTATCTGTGCCTTTGTCTTCCTTAACATAGAAATAATATTCTCTGAGAGGTTACTATTCCACTTTTCACCAATCGGATTAATGTATTTACTATACAGTCCTCTTAAAAGTGTTTAAAAGCATATATGATTTTGTGTTTTCCTGGACCTTTAGGAACAGACGGAATAATTTCTTAGGAAAAGCAAATCAGAATACTTAAGTGAGGGTACGCTCAGGAATATAGAGTTCAGGCAGGCAGAAAGAGGAGAAATACAGCAAGAAGGCATACAAATGCACACACTTGCAGAGTAACAAAAAACCCCACATTTTTTCCAGGCATTAATATTAGTTCAACTGTTAGGTTAAGCCTGTTTTCATTGAGTCTCTTCTCCTTTTCTCAATCCCCCTTTTTGGCTGGGGAGGGGCCATTGGGTGATAGAGCAACTGCTACAGTTTAGCCTCAGAAACGGGCGAAATGTAGACACACATAAAACTGTTCAGCTATATATTATCAAACTATAGCTGACAAACTATTGCATAGTGTTAACTTATTTAGAATGCATAAATTACTATTAATTGTAGCATATGTTTGTATCTGAGAAACATAGATGTGGCAATGATGTGTCTGCTTTGTTCTCTAGCATAGGGAGAACAGGAAAAGGCCATGTGTTATTACTCCAGCAGCAGGCTGTCCAAGGGATTTTGCCTCCAATAAAATGGATAATTTAAAAAGCATCAAGTCTAGCCTTCCACTAATGATGCTTCCACATTTGCTGATAATGTACTGCCTCAAATGACCACTTGATGCTTTATGTTTGTTCTTTTCATGACTTCAGAAATAAAAATTATTTCACATACTTTCTATTTATTTTGAAAATCAAAATGTTATTATAAAATCAAATACATTTGAAAACAGAACTTGCTTGATCAGTTTCACTATGCTTCAGAAATTCTTGTTTTTTCTGACTGTTTTATGATGTCTTCACTTGTCACTGAATACTTAGAGGGAATTTACTGCATTACCTGGAATTCTTAAGTGGTGTCCCATTTAGATACAACTCGTTCTGAAACCCCAAACTTTCAGGCAAGTTGAGGTTGAGGCACTCATGTATATGAAAACTGTTGGGTTTTGCTATGATACTCAGCATGCAGCAGATCTAGTCCCAAGACTGAATCTAACATTATTTGTGAACATTTCTAAGAATTTAATACTCTATATTAATGTTGTTTAATTGAACATACAAATAATATGATAGAATTTTATTATCACATCTAAAATCTGGTTTTGATGCATTTGCTCCGAATATGTATTCCACAATTTTTCTGTGACTGCCTAGCAAGAATTGCATCCAATTCTTTGTTAGACTGATGCTGGAGTTTTAAGACTCTTGTTAGTACATCCATAGAAACAATAAATATTTGAAGATAATATCAAAAGAAATCTTCTAAAACCTACCATATCTGACTACTTTTATTTCTAATATTGTAATGTCTCATTTTTATTACTCCTTGTGGTTTTTAAGGAATATTTATGTTTCATATTTAAAGAGATGCTCTCCATCCAGTTATCTGTTACCAGAACTCATCAAACTGCTAGCTACTGAGGAGAAAACATTTGACTACTGCAGCTGTTTTTCAGTAAAGAAAAACATGGAATAAAGCTCAGTTATAAACGCTCATTAGATCATTAGATTCTTTGGGCTGACAGAAGTAAAATTTCCTCCCCTTCTTACCTCCAAAACCCTCCTCTGAACTCAGCAAGAACAAGGTAATAAAAAGCCTGCAGGAAAAGATACTTCCATTTCATACCCAGCATCAGAAAGGCTAGAGTTTCTTCTGCTGGTTGCTTTGTCTTGTTCATGCTCCTGAAAAAGACAGTTCAACACACATTGAATGTGACACTTGACTTCAGGACAAATCTACAAGTGTGGTTTTTGCATTCAGTCTTTTCATAAATGCCTTGAAAATAAGTGGAACTCCATCAAGAGTCAGGACTAGAGGTTGTGAGAGTGACAGCATGTTTTACACACACACACACCAATGTGACAACAAAGTTCGTTTTTAGAAAGCTGCATAGAAACCTCTCTGCATCAGTGTCGAATTAGAGACACTGTTCTGAAATACTGATTACGACTGCATATTTAGCCTGTGTCAGCTGAAGGAATCTGACTTATCTATCCATCTATTGCTGCCTGCTGCTCAAATGAATGTCATCCTGTCAATGGGCTCATCATCCCATTCAGCTGGAAGGTTTGCAGACTCTTTCAGCCCTGAGAAAAAGCTATTATGGTGTTTATGGACATCTTCAATACTGCACATCCCTTTTTTAGGAACATCAAACTTCTTGGCAATCCATTTTATAGAACAAAAGTGAATCCATGCTGTGTTCAATTTATGAGCCCTGTACACCGTTTTTTCAAGGAAAAATTCCGTAATGATTCTTTATGTCCTTGTGGATGGTCCACTTATATTTAGCTCTGCCTGCTTATGTGGTTTTATCCGTTTCCAAAGGTACCATTCTGTGTTGGCAAAAGTTCAAGTGTAACTGAAAGATTTTATGACAGGATGAGATATAAGACAGAACCATTTAAAAATATTTTGTTTTACTTTATTTTAAAGACTTCTCTTGAATAGATTGTTAGTGCTTTATATAAACAAAGTATTACCTAGAAAGTCTACTGTTTATCAAGGTTGCCAAAGTCACAAGATTTTCTGAAAATGATGGAAGACAGATTTGTTCAGTATTTGGGTTGTTTTTCTGTGTGTGTGTGTGAGTGTGTGTGCAAGCATGAATAAATATGAAGAACCATAGATTCGTAGAATCATAAAATCATTTAGGTTGGAAAGGACCCTTAAGTTCATTCAGTTCAACCATTAACCTGACACTGCTAAGTGCACCACTAAACCAAGTGCCACATCTACGCATCTTTTAAATACCTTCAACGACGGTGACTCAACCACTTCCCAGGGACTGACAACATTTTCTATAAGGAAATTTTTCTTAATACCCAATCTAAAGCTCCACTGGCACAACCCGAGGCTGTTTCCTCTTGTCCTATTGCTTGTTACTTGGAAGAAGAGACAAACACTCATCTTCCAGAACCTCCTTTCAGGTAGTTGTAGAGAGTGATAAGGTCTCCCTTGAGATTCCTTTTCTCCAGACTAAACAATCCAGGTCTCTTGGCTGCTCCTCATAAGATTTGTTCTCTTCACCATTCACCAGGTTTGTTGCCTTTGTTTGGACACATTCCAGTACCTCAATGTCTTTCTTGTAGTGAGCGCCCCAAACCTGAACATGGTATTTGAGGTGTGGCCTCACAAGCGTTGCATACAAAAATACAATCACTTCCCTCCTCCTGCAGACCATGCTATTTCAAATATAAGCCAGGATGCTGTTGGCTTTCTTGGCCATCTGGGCATACTGTTGGCTTGTATTCAGTCGGCTGTCAACCAACAGCCCCAGGTCCTTTTCTAAGAGAAAGATTTCCAGCCACTCTTCACCAGACATGTAGCATTGCAGCGGATTGCTACGCAAGTGGAGGACCCGGCACTTGTCGAACCTCATACCATTGCCCTCAGCCCATCCATCCAGCCTGTCCAGGTCCTTCTGTAGAACCTTTTGACCCTCAAGTAGATCAACACTTCAGGATAACTTGGCGTCATCTGCGAACTTGCTGAGGGTGCTCTCAATCCCCTCATCCAGATAATTTATAAAGATGTTAAACAGGACCAAATACTGAGCCCTGGGGAACACCACTTGTGACTGGCTGCCAACTGGATGGAACTCCACTCATCACGACTCTTTGGGCCCAGCCATCCAGCCAGTTCTTTAGCCAGCAAACAGTACACTCATCCAAGCCATAGGCAGCCAGTTAATTTATAAAGATGTTAAACAGGACCAAATACTGAGCCCTGGGGAACACCACTTGTGACTGGCTGCCAACTGGATGGAACTCCACTCATCACGACTCTTTGGGCCCAGCCATCCAGCCAGTTCTTTAGCCAGCAAACAGTACACTCATCCAAGCCATAGGCAGCCAGTTTCTCCAGGAGAATGCTGTGGGAACACTGAGAAAAGTTTTGCTAAAGTCTAGGTAGACAATGTCCACAGCCATTCCCCTGTTCACAAAATGTGTCAGTTTGTCATAGAAGGAGATCAGGTTAGTCAAGCAGGACCCCTCTCTCATAAACCCAGGCTGAATGTTGTCCTGTTCATGTCCCTTGATGACACTCAAGATTATCTACTCCATAACTTTCTCTGTCACCAAAGTCAAACCCATAGGCTTGTACTTGCCCAGATAATCCTTCTGGCCTTTCTTGTAGATAGTGGGGCAGGCATAAACCCCCTGACTGCTTGTGCAAAGGTGTCTGTACAAGCACCTGATAAAGATCAGGTAGATGCCACAGGCCTATTTTGTGCCTCAGAGTCTAGGCTCCATTAACTGGCCTCCTCTCTGTGCTTACTAACGTAAATCACCACAGCTCACACCCAACCAGGGCATAAAAGGAGCCCTGTCAGAGATCCAATTTGGTCCTGTTTGGAGCAGCAGGTAATGCAGGACTCCCGCTTTGTATTGGGACGCGATCTGAGGATACTCCCCAGGACTCCCCTTGGATCAATACACCGTCCAAGGATTATTCCCAGCACTGAGTGAGCCCTCATCCCCCTGTGGTGAGTGACCTTTGGTTTGGGTATCCCTGAGTGCGAGATTTTCTTTTATATGAGTGTGTGTACACATTGTAATGCATCTTCCTTAAAGAATATGCTTTGGTGTTCAGCAACCTGTTGTATAGTAATATATTACCAACTGACATCCAATCCTGTAATTAGTTTTGGTCAGTCAGAGTGACAGGTAACTTTGATTGCAATAAATTCAAAGTTTTCAGATAGCTGCTGCTATCTGTTTTGTGGCATCCACAACAGATGGGTGCCACGTTTGCTAACTTACAATCTATTGCAACCTCTCTGTTTAGCTAGGACTGCTGGTGAATTATGCAAAGTGGCTGGGTGGGTACTTCTGTCAGCTCCCTCAATATCCTTGGGTGGATCCTGTGCAGCTCTGTAGACTTGTGTGCATCTTGGTGGTGCAACAGGTCACTGACCATTTCCTTATGGATTATGGGGGCTTCATTCTGCTCCTCATCTCAATCTTCCAGGTCAGGGGACTGGCTAGCTGGAGAACAGGTCTTGCCATTAAAGACTGAGGCAAAGAAGAATTCAGAACATCAGCCTTCTCCGCATCCTAGGTCACTATGTTTCCCTTGGCATCCAATAAAGGATAGAGATTCTCTTTAATCCTGCTTTTGTTGCTAATGTACTTACAGAAAAAAGAATTATTATCTTTTACAGCAGTATCCAGATGAAGTTCTAGTTGGGCTTTGGCCCTTCTAATTTTCTCTCTGCATAACTTCATAATATCTGTGTTGTCCTCCTGAGTTTCCTGCCTCTTATTCCAAAGGTCATAAATTCTCCTTGTTTTTCCTGATTTCCAACCAAAGCTCTCTTCAGCCACACCGGTCTTATTCCCTGCTGGCTCATCTTTTGGCACAGGAGGACAGCTGCTCCGGTACCTTAAAGATTTCCTTCTTGAAGAACATCCAGCCTTCCTGGACTCCTTTGCCCTGTCAACCAAGCTCCTAAACAGGCCAAATTCTGCTGTCTGGCAGAATTTTGGTGTAAAAGTAGAGCACACACTGCAGCCTGACACCTGGGTCATGTTCCTGTCAGAGCTGTTCTTGCAAAGCTGCCTCAGTTGTGGTGGGTGCAGAGTTGAGATATGTCATTGCTTTCTGCTGGGTGCATACAATTAATTGTTCCTTGGTTAAGCTGGCAGGGTTTCAGCAACTTGTCTGCATACTCTTCCACGTGAACTGCCAGAATTTCATGTTCAGATGCCCATATACACTCAACTTAAAGACCTTACAGGAAAAAGCCTAATTAATTTATTGCATTTTTCTGTCTCAGTCATAAGTCACTGAATTATTTAGTCTTTTGTTCTCTGAAATCTGTGGCAGATTAGAAATACTGTATGGATAATATGAGAAAGCACATTCATTTGCATATACAAGTAAGATCGATAAATTAAGAAATGCTCCTAGAATAGTAGAACCTGGTAAGGTGAATGGCATAAGTGATCAAGAGATATACAGAAGAAAAGAAATCAAGGGGTTTTGTTGAGGGTTTGTGTTTGCATTCTGGACTCTGTTGTTGGTCGCCTCATTGAACAACACTCTTGCAACAACAGTGGTCAAAAAGGTGATATGATTGAGCAGAACTCTGTTTAATAAAGGGCATGATAAAATTGCACAGATGGAAATATAACTGGCAGAGCAGAACAGAGCCGAGGAGAGGAAATATTTTTCCTTCTGGCTGCCATTCACCATTGAAAATAACTGGATTAAATAAACACAATGCAAGTAGTTAAGGACTTGTCTATGAACAAGTATATTAGGTCCCTATTAATCATATTTATTAAACAATCTCTTACTAAAATTAGAAAAAACATAGTTACACTAAAATTAGTTCCCACATTGTTGAACAAGAGTGTATTAAAATGCAATAAATTGGCCTTGAATTTGTTTTTGTCTCAGGATTGTCGTTTAGTTCTATTTATTTATTTATTTATTTATTTATTT
>NW_010428572.1:0-8679 GCF_000710305.1 Buceros rhinoceros silvestris
TCTTGTGCAAACAAATATGTCTTATTATGAGGAGTAACAGAGAATGAAGAAGAGCATGTGTTTTGCAGACCACACGGGAAAGAATCAGTATCAAAGAAACATTTAAACACCTGACAGACACTATTGGTAGTTTCACAGTCTCAGAAGTTAATGAAACATTCTTGTCATTTTCCACCTAGTGGAGCTGATAAAAAATTTAATTTTTAAAAAATTAAAAATTGTATTTTTTTGAGGATTAAAAATTTAAGGAAAAATTATTAATAGTTTGGTCAAGAAAATGTCAAAAAGTCCTGTTTGTCCCTGTGACATTATTCCACTTGGACATATAATATGTGTCTGACTGTATTTAAAATGGAAAGATTTACAGCACTGATTCACAGAAATGTGCGGGCTGAAAACCTCCAGTTTCCTTGAGTCCATTCTGATGCAGTCACACATATCATGATCTGTCTCTGTAGGTAGATGTGTGGGCATGCTTCAAATCTGCATTACTGTCATAAAAGGATTATGGTCTCTCAGATTGTGGTGGAGGCTGTTCTATCAGCTAAGGCCAGATCTTTGAGTCCAGAGCATCTCTTTTACAAAATAGCTTCCATGCCTTCTTTCCCCACCCAGTTAAGGAGACCGAGGAGAAAGTGTGGTTGGTGGAAAAATTGCAACACGGTTTTTACTAGTGATGGGGAACACACAAATAACTCAATAGTACTGTGAGTTTGAAGGTATGTGACGTGCAGCAATACCTAAATTGATGGACATTAATTCTAGTCTACAGCCTTTTTTCCCCTTTCTGGCAACCCTTATGCCTTTGCTCTGTCCATTTTTTCTCTTTCCTGAAGCTTAAGGTGCTCCTTTCATTGTCCCTGGAAAAGTGTTAAGAGGAGAGCAGAACTCGGAGCTGTGGGCCCAGTGGGGGTACTCAAAGTGGGCAAGTGGTTTCGCTGCAATAGGAGAAGAGAAGGGGTCACATCATTACCTCATTGTGGGGTGAACTCATAAGGTGTCGAGCATTGAGCTGATGAGGTCAGGTCCATTGAGACAAGAAGGAGTAGTGAAAGGAGGGGGAGCCCTTGCTCACAGCTCCTTGTGCTTCCCTGAGACCATGTCAAGTGGTCTCGGTAATAGTATCTCTACATCAGTATATTTAGTACCAATATGTTACTCTCTATATTAATGTTAGTGTATATATAATGGATATACAGGCTATTACTAGCTTAAACACTCCAGGGCCAATTGCAGAGTTTTCACTTCTCTAATCTGTGAAACATCTGCTGGGGCTTTTCCATGCCAAGCACAGAGGGGCAACATCCTAACAGCAGAATACAACAGATCAAGGTTGTTGATCATAGTACAGATCAAGGACAATTTGCAGGAAAATTTTCTACTAGTGTTCTTTTAACAAAGTGGATGGAGACGTGTCCGTCTATATTTCCTGGAGAAAGAAAATCCCTCCAAATTAAAGAAGTGAGCCTTGACAGCCAGTGTTCTGATCTGCTCTTGCAATGGGCACAAAGACAAAAGCATGTATTGTGGAAAGCAGGTGCTGATGGATGCCATGGGAGAGGTGCATACTGGAGCAGATAGCTAATGGTGCTTTACCTCTTCCTCAGATGAGGGAATCAAAATTGTATTTCCAGTTCATGCTAGCTGAGAACATCCCACATGGAGCATCGTTCCCTTCAGGGTCCTTAGATCTTTATGCCAAGTAAAAATAGATCCTCTGACTGGATACGAGATTGAGTGAGTGGCTCTGACCTCCAGGACTCCTGTTCTTGGCAGGCCCCAGCTGCCCCGTGCCCGGGTCTGTGATGTCCAGAGGTGGAGCAGCAACTCTTTCACGGGCACCCCCTTGTCGTGGGGATGGAGCTTGCGTGCCCTTGTGAGGTTGAGAGCTGTGCTGGTGGTGGCATGTGCCTCCGGTGGGGTCTCCCAAGCCAGACAGGTCTCAACTGAAGGGTCAGACAAAGTGTGTCCACGGGCAGGATGGGCTCACTAGCCTTCGGGCAGCCATCCTAGGAGAAGGACAACTCTGACTCCAAACCCGGGCAGATAGAGCTCGTTTAGCCTTGTAAGGCTCTGTCTAAGAGAAGGATACTCTAAACAAACCTACGATCTGAGGACTTCGCTGTCACCGTCCAAGCTCGCTAGGCCCTGGCAGATGAACCTCAGGTGTAAAGGGTGGAGCCAGTTCCGCGCACGCTGCACCTCACCTAAAAAACCCACCGCGCTGGCCCGAAGGGTGCACTCATCGCTTGCAGTGAGCGTGGGAAAAGCCCTTCCCAGATCTTCGTTCACGAAGCCAAGCCATGATGATGATGATCATGAGTGAGTGGCTCAGGATTTGTCATGGCTATAGATAGCGTGGTCATTTGGTAGCTTGCAGGCGATTTGTCCTTGCTTGGTGTGGTCCTGCAGCCAACAGCTGGGATGGCAGATTATTTTGTGGATTTCTTCCCTTGATGCTGGACCATTAACTCAAAAGAGAGATGCTTTTTAAGAATGTACAACTTAAACTAATTGTTAATATATTTGTGTATTGCAGAGCTAAACGGGAACAGGAGCTGCAGCATTTAAAAAACCAGAAGGAAGATGAAGCTCTAAGACTGCAAGTGCAACTTCAGAGACAGAGAGCCATGAGACTCTTCCATGAGCGACAGCTGGCCTTACTGGAAATAATCCATGCCAGTATGATGTATATTAAACTGTATCACGAGATTAAACTGTCTGGGTCTCCTTGAGAACAGTTTCCCCAAAGATATTTCCTAATCTCTCATGGCTGTTTGCACTGTGAGTCTTACTCTGTCTCCTGACCCAACAGTCTGACAGAGAACGTGCTAATTCTGCAAGGGCTCTGTAACTACTGGTCAAGATCTGCTACCTGCGGAGTAGTACAGGAGAAAGTGAGACCCAGTTTTCTTGCGTTACAAAGCTCCGTTGCAGCTCCCAGACTCAGGCATGGCCCACAGCTAGTGCACCTTGGATGAAGAGGAGTTTTTAACTGATACCCCCCAAGTTTTTTGGTACTATCTACTTTGAGGATTAAAAATGTAAGTTTTGAAGAGACCCCAACTTACAGTCTTTTAACTGGATTTTTGTTACATTTGTAGGTCAGGTAAATAAGTACATGGAGGAAATGGAGGGGAAATCAGCATTAACTATCCAGAGATTCTGGCGAGGGTATAGAGCAAGAAGAAATTTTCATCAGCAGAGACAATCCGTTAAGGAGTATAAAGCAGCCGTCATCATTCAGAGAGCAGTAAGTCTACGCACTTTGTTCTAACATTGGATAGGAACGAGTGCATTATTGCGATGCCTTAAAAAGCTCCACTTATTCTCTTACTGTCGATGTGGCCATAATTTATTAAAATATTGTTCAGAAGTTGATAGTCTAGAGCCACAAGTTGCTTAGATGGGTTAAACCTTGCACAGGTTACAAAGTCTGACACAGTCTTGTAACTAAAATACAAGCGCTGGCTCTTTGAAACCTGAGGCTGGAATTTCACCACCCTACAGACAGTCAGTAGTGAGTTATGAGTGAGTGTTCTTACTCACTATTTAGCAGTCATCTAACTGGTGGGTGTTGTCTTTTCAAGATCATAGCTACATTTTTGCTTTAACAGATGCCACTGTGAAACATTCTTCTTTCACTGATTGATTACAAAGTGAGAACACAAATCTCCTGTCTGTGATTGTCATATTCTCATATGTCCTTTACAAAGGCTTGTAAATTCTTGGAAAAACGAAGAAGGAGGAGAACTCTCTCTCCTTGGAAAGATCCCAAGGGACTGACTGATGAGCAGAGACTGGCTTTGCAGCAGAAGGTGGATGACTACATCAAATTGCATCCGGTCTGTTTCTTAGTCACTTTGTAATTTGCGTTAATGATGCAAGGTAGAATACTGTAGGGATGAAATACATTTGGATTCATAAATTCTGATCAAGATAATTCATTTGAGCTATGCACATATTAACCCTGCTTGTTTGAGAGCCAGAGACTAGGATATTGGGGATTTTAACCATTAATCTAATAAAAAGGGTCAAAGCAAAGTGTAATTGGGAAATTTATATACTTGATGATGGATAGCTTTGGAGAAAGCTGCAGAGGAAGCGGAATTATTAAGTTAGCATTAATTAAGAACAGCATTTACATTCCTTGTTCAGACATTTTTCTGCCCCCAAATGGTTTAAACCAGCCAGGTCCTAATGGTAACAAAGTGTTAATTTTCTCCAGGCTTCCCAAATGTCAGAAGAAATGAGTAAGGAATTACATATGCAGGCCCAGGAAAAGCTGGCACAGTTCCTGTTGAGGAGCAGAGTGGATCAGAGGGCAGCACAGCGGAGAGAGACGTTACTGGTTCAGGTCAACACCGATGTGGAGCTGCTAATGAGTATGTGACTGCTCTGGTCATAGTTTTGATTACCGTTTGGATTAAACTAATTTAGAGAGAAAATTAGAGGGAACAGAGGTAAAACCTCATTTCAGAACTGAAGTCTGTCTTCCTTTGTGGTATGCCTTATGCTGAGGTTCAGGCTTTGCTAGAGATTATTGGGGTGTTGCTACAGGTTAGGTATGCACACCTGCTTTTCAAGTAGCATCTTATTCTTTTGCTATAAGTCTCTGATACAGAGAGAGTTTAAGGCCCTGTAGAAGGTCTTAAAATTTCTGAGAAGGGGATCTCACACAGCCTCTTCCTGTACTTTTGTTCTGCTTTGTTCTCTTGTGTTTTAAGCGAGTTGCTGGGTGAAGTGCTCTCGCCTCTTCCAGGTAAAGAGGGAAATCTTTGAGCTGTGAATTCTGTGTCATGGTTTCATTTTCTCTGGCCTTCTTTATTTGAAATGGAATTCAGAATTCACGATTGTGCTGTCTTGATTCCAGACAAGTAGTCTGGAGTGAAAGAGCACGAATAGCAAATTGCAGCCACCAGAGAGCACCCAAGCCGGACAAAATCCAGCAAGTTACTGAATTCTGTTATTTAGGCTGTCACGTGCTGTGTCACTGCAGCTCATTGCTCCCTGAACAGGCAAATCAGCAACACATGCTGTGCTGGGTCCCCCAGGCAGGGAATACGCAGTGCTGCTGCGCCAGAGTGGGGGAAACACTATGGTGATGTCACCCTGCACCAGGAGCGCTGATCCAGCAGCAGTGACCACGAACAACTCTTCTCTTAGGCTGTAGTTTCACAAGAAGTCATTTTGCAGCCACCACTGCACCTGAATGAAGCAGTTCTGCTTTCCCTCTTCTTCTCCCTCCCCCATTATGTATTTATTTTTTCTCTTTAGCCTTTCTTTGGATCTCTTCTCCAGCCAGGTTTATCATGCAGCCATCAGATTGTAATGCCAGCATGGGGAAAGCGGTGACTCAGGACAGTGGGAAGTGAGAGAGTAGTGCACCTTCTTTTTTCCTTTGAAATACTCTTAAAACTGCAAGTGAAATACAGAAAACTGTTCTCTTTGTTCTTACAGATGCTCCAGGGCTAGCAGAGATCACAGAAAAAGATCTTGATGTCTTCAAGAGTCGGTCAGTCCCAGTAGCTACCAAGGCAAGACAATCCCACAACACCATGCTGAAATACACTCGCGGGCCCTGGTGGAAGAAACTTGGAGATGAATTTATGGAGGGTGATGTCATTCCTGATGATGCCCTAAATGCAGAACTGGGAACTCTATTTATTGGTGAAAGGAAATTCTTTTAGGTAACAGGCAGAATAATTTCTTAGTCAACCAGACTCATACCTTGCACTATGCAATCACTTGTGTGTGTTTTTAAAGAAGGAAAACACTTGAGTTGTAAGACAAAGCACTGAAAAAGACCAAAGCCTTTTTTTAGTGCATTTCACTTATTAAGAATCTCTGCCTGTACATCAACAGTTAGATCCTATTGATGTGCTGTAGCAAATAGGATTTACATACTGTAGGTGTTAATGAGGATATTTTGTATCACTCTGAAAGTAAGTTCCTAACCGATGGCTTTTCAGTTCTTAGTCACACTTGGATGCGTAAAGAATCACACTGGTAAAAGCCTGGCCTTTTACAGCACGACACTTTATCAGGTGGTGTGCTTTGAGATAAAGATGGGTTCAGGATAAACCAGGACACCAGTAAGGAGCAAGCAAGCACTAAGCAGGCTGGGTGCTTACATCAAGGTGGAACAGCTGACTCTGGTTCACAGAGGCAAAGACTGGCCTGAGGAAACTCTGCCAGCCTCTTGAGAGCAATGGGAAAAAGCAAGGGGAAGAAAAAAATGCTGCTATTCTTGGACTGTATGTGTTTTCCTTTAAAAGCATGCAGCTCTTTCCACAGCCGATGTGGTGCCTTGTAACATGGGCACAGTCCAAACCATCATGTGGGATTGTAGCTTCAGTGTGACCATCTGGACCACCAGCTCTGCCCTCTTAAACCACGCAGATGCTGTTTAATCCAGAAAGGTCTCCAGCTCAGCGCCTCTGCAGTCACTGAGACCCAGTGCACAGTGAAAACCTCTGGTCAAGGGCCAAAGGCTGCTGCTCACTGATGTACCCGGAAAGCAAGGAGGACTTAAGGCTGCAGTGAGTGCCGTAGCTATCTGCACTGGTTTTTTTTCCGGTGAGAAGCCCAGAGAGTCTTAAGAAGTCTGAGGAGTAAAAAGAGCAGTGCTTTCTGCCAGTTGCATGTGGGCAGCAATACTGGTTCAGCATGTTTGTTTTCCATTCTCTCTAGAAGGTTTTGAGGTTTAATTTTAGTGGAGATGAATGGAAAACAAATAAATAGAAATAGTGGGCAGAAGCCCAAGCCCATTCAGACGCAGCTGATGCATTGCAATGAATAACTGGACAGCTGCCTAGAGGAAGAGCTGCGCTCTGTGTTAATTTTTTTAACAGAGCTGTGATTTGGAAGGCACTGAAGTGGCTCTCAGTTCCTTTCTCAGAGAGTTAACTGGTGGAACAATCCATTAAGTATTTTCCAGGGCACTTGCCTGTGTCTGAGTTACACACTGTCGTGCGCAGCCCTGCTACTAGTTTTAGGCCATGCCCATAAGAAAATGGGTGCCCTACAACCACCAGAGTGGAGGGGCTGGGGGCAGTCAGCACACGCTCCAGGGGATGGTAGCTGCCCCCAGGCAGCATGGGTGTCTCTGGATGAGCCACGGCAAGCCGGCTGTTCCCATGTAAATTCATGAGTCCTCTGTGCGCATCATTGTCCCCTCTGCCGTGTAGCCACTGACCCAAACTCTTCTGAGACAGCAACCTCTGCTGTTGTGTTTATTCCTAATCGCCCTCGTTATAACAGCTCTTTAGCACAGAGGCATGTTCACAAAGGTGCTTTGCTTAATGAATTTTATGTAAAGAGGTGAATCCCCCGGCCAGTGTTAAACACCAAGTGAATTATAGAGCTATCTTATCAAAAAGCTGTTTATTGTAGTGGCCTCTGCCACTGGAGAGGATAATGAACTCCTCCTTTGGAATATGCAGTTTGCTGGGTAACAGGGTTTTTTTTCAGTGAACAGAGAGCCTGGTGGAAGGTGCAGTCTTGCTGGAGCAATTCAAGTTGCTGGATTGCTTATCACTAGCTCAGCAGTGCACATTCCCCCACCCCAGCACTGTCCTGATAAATAAAAATACCTGTTCTTGCTTGTTGCTTGTCACCAGGAAATCTCAGTCATCTCCATTTTACAGGCCAGGGAAACCAAGGCAAGAGTGCCATGAGGAAACATGCCTGTGGCCATATATAACCTGTCACTTGTTCCCGTTGCTGGCCCCAGCAGAGCAATCCGGAAACGAGCCACTGCAGCATGCTAGGGCAGAGCTGGGAGATAGTCTCGGATGCCAGTTGCTGTGACCAGCTTGGAGCTTGGGCCCAGCAAAAGAGATTCCCTGAGCTTCCCTGCTGCCCTGCTTTGCTCACGGTGGGAGACGTTTGTCATACCTTGGCTCATCCTCTTTTCAGGTCATCCTGCACCATGCTCAGGACATGTTGTGGGTGATTTATTTTACTGCAGCTCCTCCTGGGATAAAATACTCCTGCCCAAAATAATGGGAACAGCTGTAAACAGCTGAACAGAAGCCGCTTCTAACTTTGTACCAGGTGAACAGTCCTGTCTGGGTTATATGATCACCCAAAAAAGACTTTAAGAGAGGCTGTGAGCTGAGAGGGGTCCAGTCCTGTTCCCACTTGTTTGCTTGCTGCAGACCACCGGCATGCCCGGACAGCTGGGAGCTCTTACTTGAGCACAGACCTGCCGCACAGGTGGTCCAGCCAGGTGGGAAAAGGGGCAGAATGTGGTGGTGCCCAGCAGTGCCACTTTGGGTAGCCACTGCGTGCGCTGGCAGCCTGGGGACAGATCCTGCTCAACCCAGGGGAAGCACAGGGTTGGCCTCCCCTGCAGGAGGGGTGACAAACGTGGGGGGCATGCTGTGACATGAGGAGGGACAGAGGCAAAGCCAGAGCTGCAAGGGCAATGGTGCTCAGGTCATTAAATATTGACGCCGTGTAAGCTGGCCTGTGGGGCGGTTTAGCTGAATCACAGGTTTCTGCTGCTGTGATAAATTGGACCAATTTGTCATGTGGTTTTGTTTCTTCCCTCCCGTAAGTAAAGCTGCACAGGAGTGTTATTGCTACAGCTTCAGCAGCAGCAAAGAGTCTAGGAAACAAAATCCTCTGATGGATGTGGATAAAAAAGAAGGGACAATGACCGTTCTCCTGCTG
>NW_010428572.1:8698-10453 GCF_000710305.1 Buceros rhinoceros silvestris
GCAGAAAAAGAAACACCACCACAAAAATCGCTTAGCCCTTTCAGAGCTGGAGACAAAGCAGTGTCCTCTGCTGGCTCCTGCAGCTGAGGAAAATTCCTGTTTACGCAGACAGATAATTTTTTTTCCCAGCTTTTAGCTGAACTGGTCTCTGCCAACAGCAGGATGCACATCTCCAGCAGAGGTGCAGGCTTGCACTCAAGAGTATGCTGCTAAATCCAAGGGCGTCTCCAGACTGGCTGTAACTGGAGCTCTGAGCCGAGGACAGGAGATAACCCTGATGCTATTTCACCTCTCGCCTCTGAGGCTTCTACTGCTGATTCCTGTGGGAGCAGAGTCCGGTACAAACATCTGCTCTCCACTGCAGAGCATCTCATACAAGTTCAAGGAGAAGCCAAAGCTTTCTCCAAGAGGTGGAGTCATGGCTGTTTTATAAATCGGTGTGCATCAGAAGCAGGGGGAGCTGCAAAGATGAACACAGTAGGTCTCCAAGTTCTTCTTACCGTCGTTCTTTATAGCACAGCAATGCTGGTCACCCTCCAGACAGTGAAAAACTCTGTGTTGAAGATATTGTTGGCTGAACGAGTGATATGCCAGCCAGGATTCAGCAAGGGAACCAAAGGAGAGTGCCCCCGCTCCCCTGTGCTCCCTGAAGGCAGGTCTGCATTGGCTCTGGCTGCTCTCTCAGAAGGGCAAGGCCTGGCAGGTGAGAACCAAGGTCAGGACACCGCAGCTCTGGCAGTTTTTTGCAGCTGTGCTGAAGAACTCATCTGTGACCTTGACCATGGGCTGTCTTGGCTTCTGTCTCTTCCTCTGTTGGATGGGTCTCACTGAGGAGGTTTTGTATGTTGTGTTTGTAATTTAAGAACGTTCAGAGGAAGATGCTGTGTGAGCCCAGTGCCACCCACATCCCTTTCTGCTGAGGTAAAACAGGAGTTGGACAGTCCCCCAAAAGAAAAAACATTTATATAACCAGACGTTGAACACAGAGGAAGAGCACAGGGTTACTGTGCTATTTATTTCTCTCCAAATTCAGCCTTTCTCTGCAAAATTTAGTTCTCTATTTAATTACATCTGCAAACAGAAACAATGTCTTTTCCCATGCTTGATCACTTAATAAAATCCGTTAAATGAGCTCTTCTGGTCAGGGCAACCACATTTGACATGTCTCACCGCTCCAGAGCCTTCCCGTTTGTGACAAGATGAGGACAGGCACACGCAGAACAGGTAAGACCCAGCTCCAGCATTACATGATGGAGCCAGCGAATGGTGACGCTTCATCCTAGAAACCATCAGAGCAACCATTAAGTTTGCCAAGTCCCCACTGTCTGAGAGGGAAGAGGCTTTCCAGCTGGCACCACTACCCCTAAAACGATCGGTGAATTAAACAGCTGTAAATGTATTATAGTGCTCGCTTCTATGTCAGGAACGGGGAAAAACGGAGGCGTTGCCATCGCCTCGGCTCTGTTCTCGGAGCTGCTCTGCGGGTTCCAGCGAGACTGTGGCCGCGCGTGAAAGCCTGTGAAGGGTGATGGTGCCGACAGTCTCCAGGGCCACGCTTGCTTTAGGACGAAACGCCTTGCTTTAGAACATGACGAGGTATCAGGGGCTTCTGAGGCGGGCAGTCCAAAGAACGCGGGCAGTGAGGGACGCCAAGCACCGCGACAGGAAGCTGAGAGCTCCCCCGAGCCCAGCTTGGGCGCTGCCCGGCACGCCGGGCAAGGAGGGAGCAGGGCTGCGGAGCCCTGCCGACGGCTG
>NW_010428573.1:0-5933 GCF_000710305.1 Buceros rhinoceros silvestris
CCAATTCGTCGTACGCAAACGAAAGCCATGATCATGACTATTTAAGTATCTGATTGTTTATTTTGTAAACAATAGAAGCATTTTAAGCATTTATCTCTCTTTAAATAGGTGGGAATTGTCCTGTACACTTTAAGAAGAGGAACATTTAGCACAAAAAGTTTTCCTAGATGTTCTGATAGCAGGTTTTGATAATATTGATTGTCAAAGACAAGTGTCACCACTTAGACCTGGTTGGCAACTAAAGCCACGCAGTGGTTCAATTTTTCTCCAGGAGAAGAAAATACAAAACTGCTTAAGGCAGGGGACAAGGTGGGGCTTACTCACCCCTTATTGTCACAGGCAAAAAACAGACTTGACTAGGGGAAATAAAATCAATTTAATTCAAAACAACAAAACCACAACCAAGTCATCAGTTAAATTAGAGTAGGACAGAAAAGAGAACAACAAGGTCTTAAACACATCTTACACCCACCCCTCCCCTTTCCCCCACTTTAAGAAGAGGAACATTTAGCACAAAAAGTTTTCCTAGATGTTCTGATAGCAGGTTTTGATAATATTGATTGTCAAAGACAAGTGTCACCACTTAGACCTGGTTGGCAACTAAAGCCACGCAGTGGTTCAATTTTTCTCCAGGAGAAGAAAATACAAAACTGCTTAAGGCAGGGGACAAGGTGGGGCTTACTCACCCCTTATTGTCACAGGCAAAAAACAGACTTGACTAGGGGAAATAAAATCAATTTAATTCAAAACAACAAAACCACAACCAAGTCATCAGTTAAATTAGAGTAGGACAGAAAAGAGAACAACAAGGTCTTAAACACATCTTACCCCCACCCCTCCCCTTTCCCCTGGCTGGCTTTACTACCCACCCCCACACATACGCACTTGGTACCTGAGACAGGGGGACCACCAGATGGGGGATCCAGTTAGTCTTAACTCTTTCCAGGTTGTTCCTGCTGGAACAACCAGGTTGTTCCTCAATGGAACACATGCCTCACAGGTCCTTTCAGCCACGTGACATCTGCCTCAGAGGAGGCAGTTCAGTATAAACATCCCTAGTCCACATGGGGGACTGTTGCTAGGGTCAGCTCTCCCAGTGCTGAGCATACCCAGTGCCAAACCTTCTCAAAGCCACAGCATTTTTCAGGAGTCCTGTGTCTCTGCTCTGCTGGTCTCTCTACAGTCTGTCTGCTTCTCCCACCAGTGCTACTCAGAGTAGCCAACTTGCCACAGGCCAAAGGAAAATTCACTGTACTGGCATATATTCCCCAAACTTCTCCTGGTTACCTCTGTAACAGCATGGTGGTTCTCCTTTCTGCCCTGCCCCCTCCAAAACAAAAGAACACGTGCCAGAAATGAAAGACGTTTCCCCTCTTAAATAGGCTTATTGAAAGCAGCGTTGATTCGCTCAGCCTTGGCCAGAGGCAGGGCCAAATTGGAGCAGGCAGGGGCGCGTTAAACGTGCCAGAAATGAAAGACGTTTCCCCTCTTAAATAGGCTTATTCCCAGAGGTGCTGATTAGTGCACCACTGGCTGGAGGAGGGGACAAAATTGTGGATGGAGAGACCTCTTTTCTCTAAACTTCTTACAGAGACCACGCTAGTGGCCACATCACACACTACCAAAACACACCAAAACAAAGGTGGCAGTCTCCTCCCGCTACTGCCAAAGCCACACCAAATCCTAAACCACCACAACTTAAAGGATGACATGAAGAAACTTGAAAAATGTCTTATCTGTCATACTAGTCTGTAGAGCCTCTTAATCAGTGCCAATGCTATGTTGCATGGATTCATAAATACAATAATTGATTTATTACTAAATTGTACAATCTGTAAGTGTTCTGATGATGACAGGACAGATAAATGCATGCCTGACCAACTTTATTCAGTTTTATAAAAATATTCTGAATGAACACATGTTAGAAATTAATCAGTACTAGACAACAGTCCTATAAATTTAATTTTTTTTAATCCAGAAAAATATTGTTGCAATATTTTTCCACATGATGTGCTATTAAGATGGATATAGTCAGTACAAAAGCAGTAAGAAAAACAACCCATTTTAAATACTATCCTCTCATAATGTTTCAAAACACAGGAAACTTCTCACCACCTTTCACATGTTGACCTTTTAAAGGTTGATTAATCTGTTACTTATAGCAGAAGCAGGGCTACATAATTCCCCTCCACTGGATAATCTATGAGCTATCATAAACATTATCACTAAAGCTGCCAAATTCTCATCATAGTCAAGGAGATTTATAATACACTTTATGGCTCAATAATTATATTGTAACTATATGTGTTTTATTAATAATTGATAAAACTATGATCCATTGTTTTAACAGTAGTCCATACCCATGATGCCACTTGTCATGAACAGGTCAATATATATCCAGCTAAAACAAAACAAAACAAAACAAAAAACAACAAACCACAGACGTGTTAAAGTATAATCCCGAGCATTCTAGTCTCAAAGAAGGATTGTTATGGTATCATTATTCTATATAACTATTCCTTGGAAGATGTAAGAAGCTCTAAACATAGAATTTGTGGATGTGTACATTAGTTTAAATGAGTTTCTTAATTAAAAATACTGTTTTTCAACTATGTACTCAGCACCTGAGTCAGGGGACTCTCTGATACAGGCTGGTTCTAAACTTCGGGTCACTTATGGTTTCTTTTTTCTTTTGAAAGAAAAATACTTTCTAAACAGCAGATAAATTATTTACAGAAACTTCTATCAATTCTTTTGCAAAACAGCTCCACAAAAGAACAATGTGAATGAAAGACAAATATGAGATTAAATATCCAAATCAGATTATGTACATTATCATCCACAGATACCAATTTTGCTACAGTATGACTTGAATGTGTTGCATATGTAAAAAAACTTTTCTAAAGAGTGCTGAAAAGCAACACATCTGTTAACCTCAGATATGCTTCCACCTGATGAATGTCATTCCACTTTGGAAAACTGATGCATATCCTGCTTTAAATGCTGAGATTTTGTTTGTAATGAACAAAGCATTTATTGCTTCACTTTCAACCAGTTAACCTATGTAATGACTTCTCTGCAAAAAAATAAAAAAACTAACTACATGGAGTGGATAAAGAATATATGCATAAAAATAATCTGTGTTACTATTTTAAATCACAGTAAGCAATGGCAAGATTATTGGGTCATCTGCATCAACAACAGGACCAGGTAAGCCTATTTTCCTGCAGAAGCTAAGAGTAGGTCATAATGGTTTCAAAAGACATAACACAGAGTCCCGTACATGACAGGAAGCATTTGGTAGGCAATAAATTATATGTCATTGCACAGAGTAAGAGGTTTACAGAAAGAAGGAAGTGGTGTGGCAGTTGTAATATTTGGTTTGGTGCATATTTTGGAAGAAGGAGAAATCTCCTATAGTTTGCAGTTATTTTAAAGAAGAACAACCTTTCCCTTCCTCATTCTCATTGTTTACTGAAATAACCCTGCATTCGAGTAATGGAACCTCAGTACTTACCTCTGTTTGTGGATGTGGTAAGAATTGGAAACAAACAAACATTAACCAACAAACCAAGAGAAATATCTTTGAAAATTGCCGTGGAATCACATGGTCATCAAGTAACGTATATACGCTGCTGATACAACGGAAGTATTATGATTCTATGTGTGCACTATATCAAATACTACCAAAACCTTTAGGCACTGATGCCTAAAACACTAACCTTTTGCTCCTCTGTGCAGCACCTTTGTGTTAGTCTTTAATGATCACCCTGCTGTGCATTGGAGTCATAATTTCTCCTCAACTCCATCCTGCCCCTCCCTTCCCATTCACAGCCAGTCTGATCATGGGATCTCAACATCCTGTTTTAGAACTGGAATCAAAACTGTACTTATTCCTTCATCCTCTTTCCATACATGCCCTCTCCCTTTCTACCTGGTGGTTTTCTGCTCTCTTTCAGCAAAATGTTGCATGCAGGGAGAGATGCTGTATGAAACACGAGGCAGGGAGAGGCATCTATTGGATCCGTGAGAAAAGCAAGTGAGGAAGAGACAGTGATGGATCACAGGATCTCAAATGCACTGTGGCAGGAGGTAAAGGAGGCTTCTCAGCATCACCTGCTGTGAAGTCCTGAGAAGATTCCAGTTCTCCGAAAGTATCAGGACTGATGATGGGAGGCGTAACTAAAGGAGCAAGAAAGATTCCTGTACGCTTTTATAGCCTCCTAAGTTCACCATATCACATCCTCCAAACACTCTAGTTTTCATCAGGAATTTCGGTATGTATATTGTAGAGATTCAAATGTTAGCACTCATATCTATTCACCGCTTACTCCATATATTCATTATGATAATTTTCATCATGAAAAAAAACAGGGTTTTGTAATAAAATGCAAAAAAACCATAAAACATACAATATAGCACTTTTAAAACATAATGATATTATCTAACATTTTCCCCAAATAGTGTTATTTTGTGACATATAAAGAGAAAGCATACACAAAAACCAAGTTATACCAACCTCCCTGTGACATATATCTGAAAGTAACAAGCAATAGAAATTCATACATAACATATTTTGGTAGAAGAAAGGTGGTTGCACTGTAAAGAAAGCATAAAAATTCACTAATAGCTTGGGAAGTAAATATTCAGCTTTTTTTCTAAGAAAAGCAAAGCTAATCAAACCTAGTGACTCTCAGGTTCACCAACAGTAAATTAAAATCTACTGTTTCGTATTTGAATACTGATGACATTATATAATTATCAGAAGCTTTTTCATTTTACTGCTAGCCTCAAGTATTCGGTAATGAACTACCCTGGGATCTGCTGCAACAAAGTAATTGCTCACTTCTCTCCTTGTGTTCTTCTCCAAAGATTTACTGACTTTTTTTTTCCTTATAATTACTCTGTGGGGAACAAAAAAATTAAAACCCCAGAGGTTTTCTTATCTCATTATAGAATACCAGGTATTACTATTAGTTTCCAACAACAAGTGAACCGATTTGGCTTGTGAGAGAGTTGCTGGAAACATTGGTCTGTTCCCAGCACTATGATGTCATTGGCATTAGTGAGACTGGTGAAATGAGTCCCATGACTGGAGTGCTGGGATGAAGGGCTGTGAGCCGTGCAAGAGTAGGTGAGGTGGTGGAATTGCACTGTATGTAAGGGAGAGAATTGAGTATACGGTCTTTGCAACTGTAAGGGATGGTGTGGATGAGAGCCTCCGGGTGAGGATTAGGGGGATGGAAAACAAAGCAGATGTCATTATGGGCATCTACTATCAATCACTCAGAGAGGATGATAGTGTTTATGAGTTACTCTACAATCTACTAGCAGAAATCTCTGAACCAATAGCCCTTGTTCTTATCAGAGTTTTCAACTTCTCAGATATCAACAGGGAATATCATACTGCTGTGACAAGCAAGTCTGGGAAATTCCTGATGTGTGTTGAAGATAATTTCATGTCAAAAATACTCTGTGATCATGAGGATAGATGCTCCCCTAGACTTCTTATTTGTGAGTAGAGAAGGACTCGTGGGAGATGTGATGGTATGTGGCAGTCTTGGCCACAGTAATCACAAAATGGTGGAGTTTAAATTTTCAGTATAATGAGAAAAAAAGGTCAGCAGAGTTGCTACCCTGGATTTCAAGAGATCAAAATTTAAGCTACTTAGGGAGCTAGTTCACAGTATGCCCTCGGAATCTGCTTTTGAGGGTTTAAGGGTCCATGAAAGCAGGTCAGTTTTTAAGTGTCACCATTAGAAGCACAGGAGCAGACACCATGGTGCCAAAAGTCAAGCAAGAGGGACAGAGGACCAGCTTGGCTAAACAGAGAACTCATCTTGGAACTCAGGTGGAAAAAGAAATTGTATGATCTCTGGAAGCAAGGCCAGGGTTTGCTGGAAGATCACAGAGCTGTAGTTTGCACGTGTAGG
>NW_010428573.1:6083-8885 GCF_000710305.1 Buceros rhinoceros silvestris
AAGCTCAGCAAGAGTCAAAAGTGGCCAGTGTTGTGTCAGTCATCTGTACTGATGAGTGTCTCAGCTTCCAGGAGAAAGCGTTCTCCTGTAAGGCCTTCTCAAGAGAGACAGTATACACCATGAGGCACACTGAGATTTTTCCTGTGTAACCATAGGGAAGACATAAGAAATGGCACCTCCACTGCTGTCAGTCACATCTCATAAATAAGGATCAGAAGCCTGTCTGTGCCATCTGGGGAGCTGCCTGCTGGAAGCTGGAGCAGCACTTTTGTCAGAAGGGGCTCCTTTTGTGTGCATTTTACCTTGCAGCTTCTGCACGTGTGCCTGTAAGACCAAGGTAGGTTTTCCATCCCATCTTTTGCTCCTCCCTCCATTTGTAGAGTATAATACATAATTAATAGAGTATAAACCAGCTGCTGATGCTGACAACACACATTCAAAGGAATTGTGGCAGCAGAGATGCACTTAAAAAAGGATTGTTGCATTACCTGAAGCCCATTACTGCTCTAAATGCCTTTGAAATGAAATAGTCTTCTGAAGTATGAAAGATGAATGTCAAAATGCCCCATGAATAATATGAATAATGTGGCAATTTTTATTAGGAAACTGGTTAGCAACTTGATCAGACATTAAAGATAAATCAATTTCTACTTAATTTCTTAAAAAAATCCCCTGCATTCCCTGTACTTTTTAGGTGAAGAGATAAGTTGAAGAGCTTAGCATATCCTGTCTGGTGTGGTGATAATCTGTTTATTTTTCTGGTTGTTATTGGTGATGTCACAAAGCTCAGCTGTTTACTTCTGTATCAAGTACAGATGAGTAAAGATGAGCAACTATAAAGAAACAGTAACAAAAAGTGCTTACTGTTGGCTTACTTTTGACATATTGCAATCTAAATCTTACATTTTTATTATTTCTGTGATCATACTGCCAAGTTTCTATTTACACTTCATAGCTCAGGAGGATTATCCAGACCAATGCATTTTCCAGACTCTTAATTTTCCTTTGTAAGCCTTGTGTGACAGTAAGTCTTTCCTTTGTATGACAGTTCTTCTCTCTAAAATAAAAATTCTAAATTTTTAATACTGAATTGTTTTTAAATTAATGAAAATCATATAAAGGATACACTATGAAATGTTTCCTGCTGTTGTAAATGCCACTCATTAACTTGATATTTATGTCAAAAGTAACTGAGTTCATAGAGACCCTTTACGAATCTCACTGAAACTTTTGAAAGTTTGAAATTTTTGAAAGTTTTGAAAGTTTTTAAAGTTTGCACATTCAAATTGTTTGCAAATACTGTTTTTACTGCTTCCTAGTTTTACAGACATTTTTTTCTGAAAAATAAAAAAAAAAATACAAAATAAAGTCTTCAGGTTTTTTCCCTAAATACCGAAAAGCTGATTCGTTTACCTAAGTAATGAGGATAACAATTAGTGTTGCGCAGAGATGCATCCTGGTAAGAATTGATCATGTAGTTATTAGATGTTCTGTGTGTTTTTAAAGTATGGACCATTTTATACTAAATGTTATCACAAAAATCTGGGATACAAAAATAGATAAAATTTTTGAAGCACTACATTCCTTAAGTGTTTAATTTTTAAGGAGTCACTAAGGCATACTTCCTTTACATGCTTGTGAAGTATTGGCAAATATCTTAACATCTGACTGTGGTTGCCAAGGACCATTCAGCTTTTTAAGACCTCATCTGAGGGAGTATTGAACAGGAATGAAGGCACAACTGAAAACACTTTTTTGAATGTCACACAGAAGTCAGAAATGTATTTTTGTGTTCTAATAGATCAGTTTAAGCTGGTATTCATTTGACATAGAAGTGCTATGATGTAATTGTAGCCAACAAAGAGCAATTGAAGATTACAGAGCTTGTTTCACAGAATCACAGAATCATCTGATTGGAAGAGACCTTTAAGATCATCAAGTCTGGCCGTTCACTCTGCACTGCCAGGATCCCTAAACCAAGTCGCTCAGCACCAGATCCACACGTCTTTTAAATGCTTTCACGGATGGGGACTCCACCTCCCTGGGCAGCCTGTTGCAATGCTTCACAACCCTCTCTGTAAAGAAATTCTTCCTAATATCCAACCTAAACCTCCCCTGGCACAACTTGAGACTGTTTCATCCTGGCCGTTCACTCTGCACTGCCAGGATCCCTAAACCAAGTCGCTCAGCACCAGATCCACACGTCTTTTAAATGCTTTCACGGATGGGGACTCCACCTCCCTGGGCAGCCTGTTGCAATGCTTCACAACCCTCTCTGTAAAGAAATTCTTCCTAATATCCAACCTAAACCTCCCCTGGCACAACTTGAGACTGTTTCATCCTGTCCTATCACTTACCACACAGGAGAAGAGTCCAACCCCCACCTCACTACAACCTCCTTCCAGGTAGTTGTAGAGACCAAGGTCTTCCCTGAGCCAACATTTCCCCAGACCAAACAATCCCAGGTCCCTCAGCTGCTCCTCAGAAGGCTTGTTCTCTAGACCCTTCACCAGCTTCGTTACCCTTCACCAGCTTCGTTGCCCTTCTCTGGACTTGCTCAAGCACCTCAATGTCCTTCTTAAAGTGAGAGGCCTGAAATCGGACACAAGTACTCAAGATGTGGCCTCACCAGCACCGAGTAGAGGGGCACAGTCGTGTCTTGACTCCTGCTGGTCACACTATTTCTGATACAAGCCAGGATGCTGTTGGCCTTCTTGGCCACCTGGTCACACTGCTGAATCATATTCAATCAGCTCTTGACCAGCACCCCCAGGTCCTTTTCCACTGTGCAGCTTTTTCCAG
>NW_010428573.1:9405-13557 GCF_000710305.1 Buceros rhinoceros silvestris
CTTACTAAAGTCCATGTAAACAACATCCACAGCTTTTCCCTCATCCACTAAGCAGCAGGTCACCTTGTCGTAGAAGGAGATCAAGCTGGTCAAACAGGACCTGCTTTTCATAAACCCATGTTGACTGGGCCTGATCACCTGTCTGTCCTGTACGTGCCGTGTGGTGGCACCCCAGGTGATCTGCTCCATAGCTTTCCCCATGCACTGAGGTAGGACTGACAGGTCTGTAGTTCCCTGGGTCCTCCTTCCAGCCTTTCTTGTAGATCGGTGTCACATCTGCTAACCTCCAGCTGATAGGTACCTTCCCCATTACCCAGGACTGCTGGTAAATAATAGAAATTTGAGAAGATGAATTCTTTTTTTCACATACTTTTCAACAACAAAAGATGTACTCTGCTGTAACTAATTCTTGATTCGGAGGGTTGTCTTTGTTCGTTGCATTTTGTCTGAAGACATCAGAGCCATAAATATCCATACTATCAGCAGTTAAACATTACTATCACTCCCTGACTACTCAACTTTTTTCCCCTGAGGAGCCGTTTAACAGAATATGCTTGTTCCTAGTTATGACAGTATATCCTTTTTTAGGTACTTCTACCGAAACACTCAAAGAAAACATGAAAAAAATGTCAGTAAAATTATCCTGTTGTCATGCATAACCAAAACAAAAACTCATGTAATTTCTTTTAGACAAGATATAAAAATGCCTGACCATAAAAAGCACAGGAGACAACAATTCTCAGTATTAAAACTTTACTATGCTAAATTAGTATGTATAGATTTTGAGAAACATCTTACTCAAAAACTTGCTTTCTCAATACCACTTTCTTCTGTACTAATTACATTAGGCTTCTCTTTGTGGAGCTGAATTTTGTTTGAAGTTGCTAAGAGACAAGAGATTCATCAAAATTCTCAGTTGCAAAAACACTGAGCTAATTTCATTTCATCAAACTCATCCACACAGAGCTATTTTACTGCTGATTGATTGGAAAAAAAAAATCCATTTGGAGACATGATTTAAAGAGACCAAAAATGAGCCAATTGTCTGTATCCCTGTATTTGATTTTGAAAATTTTCACATATTTGACATATTGTCATATAATGTCTGTCATTATGAAAAAGTCCTAAACCAGATATTTTATCACATTTTCTAGAGAGAGGAAAGAATATCATGAAATACATGTGAAAAACAGACCTCTTATCTTTAAAGGTAAAGATAATGCAATTCATGTAGTATCTAAACAAATAAAATATTTCCCCTTTTGATTCTTGTTGTTTCATTTAGTTTGTCTTTTCCTGTAGCAAAAAATGTGGCTTTGTGTGTGAAAATGTCTGTATCCGTATAAATTATCACTGAAATTATTTCCTCAACAGTGAATTAAATTAACTATGCACTCCAGTTAACACTGGTACCTAACTAGCATCCAAGTTTTGATGATTAGAGAAGCAATTCTCCCAGTGTTGTAGATATCTGCATACCCACTTTAGCCCTACTTCAAATTCTTTATGGAAGCTGACACTTTGAACCGGGAGGTCCAGAGGAGCTTCACCTTTGTGAAATAGCACATAGGACAAAGACAAAGGAAAAACCTTAATATTGTTGCATGCCTTTCATTTTCTTCAGTGCTACACATGACCAGTAGGAAAAGAATTTCCATGAAAAGCTGTGAAGTCACTGCCTCGCTTTCATTCAACCCCCTTATTAATACATTACTATGATGAGGCTCATAGGTAGCTAATCCCTAGCAGGTGGCAAACTTGAATAACTGTGATTACTGCTGCTACCTTTTTTAGTATATCCAGAATTTATTCAATTAATTCTGCAGTTTGACTCTCTAATCTAGTCTGGTTGATCTCTTAGAAGCTTTTGGGAACTGTGATTAACATTTTCTGGAAGCTCAGACAAAAGAACAAAAGAACAATCTTCAAAAGACATTATAAATTTCAAAGTTTTTCACTTTCTGACTTTTGATGAGACCAAGAACAAATTTACTAACTTACTTTTCACATTCAGTCTTCAGAAAATCAGAAACAGTGATGTTATAATTTCCTTTTCATGTCAGATATTGCCCTACTTGCCATTTCTCATCACTATTTTCTGAAATTTGTTGATCCAATATGACATAATGCAAAAAATCCAGTATTTCTGAATACCAAAAATTACCCAGTGCCTGTTTCCCCAAACACAGATGAAGATAACCTTAATTAAATAAAATACTAAAAGTTTATTTGCCTGTGTTGTGCTACATTTATGAGAAAAAACACAAACTTGTATAGAAAGATAGAAATAAACATCAATACTAAAAGAAGCATAGAAATAATTTGCTTTTATCATTTACACAAACCACACAAGCTTCTCTGGAAATACAATTACAACAATCTTCAAAATACTTTTGTGGTTGGACTCAGAATATTAAGAAGAATATTGAAATATTTAGATTCAGATTTGGGCTCTGGTTGTTGAAAAACTCATGTATAGGCATATATGAATACAGCCTGGCTTCAGAACCGTACCCACTTCCCAAACTGCAAAAGATCTTAAATTGAAGAGATCATACACAGTGACAGAAGAAACACCAAATACATGTGAAGCTTGTTTTGTATATTAAATTGTAGATGATACGGGTTTTCAGCAATGACTAAAAAAACAGCACTGTAAAAGATGAACTGTACAGAAAATGTATAATATATGTACGTTTCTATAAAAATCAGGGGCATTAGTATATAGAAAACTGAGGTTTGATTTTTTTTCCATTTTTTATACAGCAATTAATTGATGAATCACTTTCCTGTTACTAAAAGTAACAGATAGAATAAAAAACAAACAAACAAACAAACAAAAAAAGGTTGGGAGGGAACGTTTTTCTCGTAGTTCAAAAAAAAAAAAAGAATAACATAGCTCTCCTCCACTTAAAGTTCTGACTCTCACATTAGCGCTTATTTTATCTGTGGTATGAAACTACCCTTTTACACATCAACTTTGATTAACCGCTTTGACTAACTTTTGATTAACTCTGATTAACCAGAGAGAAAAAACCTTTCCTTCCATGAGTTTAGACTATTACTGAGGTGGGGTACGAAAAAACCTGACAAAAGTAAGAAAGAAAAGTAACAAAAGGATGGGTTTAATGCTAATGAGATATAAGACATAAGTACAGATGAAAAATGGTAAAGAAAATTTAGTTTAACTGAAAAAAACCCTAATAGACAAATTCCAAGCAGTAGGCTTGCTTTGTGTTTCAAATAAATGCTGCAACATTAAAAGACAAAAACAACGGAGAGTAATTACCTTGATTTTAACTTGATTCTGTTCAGAGCAACATAATAGAGACATAATTGTGTAAAGACCTAGGAGTAAAGGAAACACAAGAAGCAAGCCAGAAGTGGATCCAAGTAGCATTTTAAGTAGAACATGCAAGCTGTAATATAATGAAGTAGGAATACATTCAGGAGGAACCAATTAAGAAGTAATTTATGCCAACTTCTATCCATATATATATAAACTACCCAATAGACCACTGAGAAAGACAATCTACAAAGCTATTTTTCATCAGCAAATTGAGCTGTCAGAATTCAATACCTCAGGAACATTTGTTGAATATAGTAAGATTAATTTTATAAGAAAAAAAAAGACAATGAGAAAATTAAAAGTTTAACTACAACAGTTACATAAATATTTATTGTTAATACAAAAATCACAATGCAAAACCTGAAATGGGTATATCTGAAGACACATCTAATTCTTGAAGCATTTGAGGTCAACTACATATTAATGTTTACATGAATGTTTTTTCTGTTAGGAGAACAGAGACTTCTAAGTCTGCCTTTGGAAAATTTGAAACCTAGATTCTAAAAATTAGCAACATGAGCCTGTCAATAGTGTAAAGTACTAAAAGCCAAGAATGCGAATGCTAGTGATCTAGAAAAGAATTCAGGCATCCAAAACAGGACCCACAACAGGTAGCTATGCTAGGTGGTCATGTAGTTATTATATTCATAAAAGAAAAAAGAAGAGGCAAAGATCTTCCCAAATTTAAGAATATTAGTTCCAAAGTAACAAGACTAGATTATACATATTTTTTCCTTTGCTTGTTTCCCCATTTTTCTTTCTTAAATAAAGGAAAGTTTGGAATAAAAACTAACCTTTCTTTA
>NW_010428574.1:0-265 GCF_000710305.1 Buceros rhinoceros silvestris
CTAAGCTGCAACATGTTCTTTGGATGGCGCTGTTACATGTGAGGGCCTGATGCAGTTATAACTCGAATTACTCCTCAAGTTCCTTTACGATTCTGTCGGTCTTGCTAACGAGAGAAGGATTTTAAGGAGAAAGAAGAAATTCACACCTCGGTCTGTGTTTGGGAAACTGAAGCAAATTTTTAATAAACAATATAACCACACATCTATACACTACTGTATATATATAGGCACAAGCCGAGAAAGTTAGAAATAAACGAAGACGACA
>NW_010428574.1:373-1855 GCF_000710305.1 Buceros rhinoceros silvestris
CTGTATATATATAGGTACAAGCCGAGAAAGTTAAAAATAAACGAAGAAGAGAGGACTTAGATAACCACAGCTCTTAACAGTCTTGTTCAAGGTCAATGCTCTTGGCAGACATCCAGCAGTGAGGTAGGAGTGAAGACTCTGCAGCTGCTGCCAGAGAAAGTAGAATTCTCACGGCGAGACTGGGAGGAAGAAATCCCGTGCACAGCGCAATTTAACAGCAGGAAAGCTCTCGGCAAGAAACGGCAGGGAGTTTGGATATTCCCGCCCGATTTCAGATGGGACTCACAGCAATAATAGTTCAAGGTCTGTAATCTTCAGCGATCTGGAGGTGCAGGCCCTCAGGTCTCGGCCTGGTCTCTTACTGGCAGATCCGTGGCAGTGCTCCTCCATGAAGCTGTCCAGAAGCCCAAGAGGAAAGACACTCACCCGGCCTCCTCCATGAAGCTGTCCAGAAGCCCAAGAGGAAAGACACTCCCCCGGCCTGCTGCTTTTAAAGGCTCCTGACGTAATATTACGTTCACCTGACTCTCTTCACCAATTAAATGTGGAACTATTGTACTACATGGAGTAATTCTATTTGTCCATTACCGAAAACAAGGAAGTTTTAGCTCAAACCAGGACATTCCACCCCAATTATTTCATGTTATGTACGTAAATACGCATTTAGGGTTTTTCAGCCAGGGTCAGGTTCTTCTGAGGTACCCAGTGGACTTTACCATTTTCCTGCATTACCCACCAGGTGTGTCCAGGGCCTTGTGCCGAGACAACACCCCGGGTAGGTGCCTTTGGATTTGCATCAGGGAAAACCCAGACAGCTTTTCCCAGCAGGTTATTTTCACATATGACGGGGACTCCGTCTCCAGTATGTAAGAGGTCCGACTGGGCAGGACCAGCTCGATTGGTTGATCCTCTCGTGTTCACTTGCCAGGTAGCCTCTGCCAAATTCTTATCCCAGTTTTTGAAGGTTCCACCCCCTAGTGCCTTCAAGGTGGTTTTCAGCAAGCTATCCTTCTCTTTTACCAGAGGCTTGGGAATGGTATGGAATGTGGTAGATCCATTCAATACCATGTTCTTTGGCCCAAGTGGCCACCAGTTGATTTTTGAAATGAGTCCCATTATCAGACTCAATTCTTGCTGGAGTTCCGTGTCGCCACAAAACCTGCCTTTCAAGGCCAAAAATAGTATTACGGCCAGTGGCATGAGGCACGGAATAAGTTTCGAGCCATCCAGTGCTTGCTTCCACCATGGTCAGAACATAGCACTTACCCTGGCGAGTTTTAGGAAGAGAGAGATAATCAATCTGCCAGGCCTCTCCATATCGATATTTCGACTACCGTTTGCCGTACCACAGAGGTTTCAACCTTTTTGCCTGTTTAATAGAAGCCCAGGGGTTACATTCATGAATAACCTGACTGATAGCATTCATTGTCAGATCCACCCCTCAGTCACGTGCCCATCTGTAGGTAGCATCTCTTCCCTGGT
>NW_010428575.1:0-5587 GCF_000710305.1 Buceros rhinoceros silvestris
AGGTCCCTTCAACCCAAACCATTCTGTGACTGTGATTTTACACTTACCAATAATGGATTTTGTTGGTTGTCATTTTGCTTATTCCCCAAATTTATTACAGAATCATGGAATGGTTGGGGTTGGGAGAGACCGCAAAGATCAGACGTTGTACAGGGTTTTTTTCCCCTGAAATTTCTTGGGGTCCTCTCTGCTCTGGCTGGTGTTGTTAATACATTATACTAGCAAGTTTTCTTTTTCACTTCTCACTTTTCATTGTTAATACCTTGATCAGACAATAGCAATGACTTTTTTTCTCCCTCTCTAAACCCGTGAAGGTGTGGTGCTGCAGTAGATTAACACAAAATAAATCATCGAGCCTCCTCCATGCACCAAGGAGCTGCCAGGGGATATTTTTACCTTCCTCAGGTTTCCGCAGCCAGCCCTCCTCTGTGCCTACAGGGCAATTTGTCCCTTTTAATGTCCGTCATTGCTGCCTTTTTTTTCGACGGGATGCAACCTCCCCCCATGTCCCTGGTGTCTATCGTCAAATCAGGACGAGACCAACTGTCCTCTCTTGACTGTTTAACGCTGACGGTTGTTATCGCTGCCTTTATCACAGCAACAGCGCAGATCGCTTCCAGGGGCAGAGCGAAAGTACAGCCTGTCCAGGACACGAAGCCAGGGTCACCTCAGGCCACCAGCCTTCCCCCCAACCCCGCCCCCCTCCGGCGCTGTTTAAACCAGCAGAGAGCTGATAGCTTTTAACTGACATGCCCAGCGATAGCAGCAGCACGTGGGGTGGAACATTGGGTGGCTGGACCCGCCAGCAGGGCATGAGGATGTTGTAGAGGGCAGATGCTCACACATCAGTTTGGAGTCCAGCTCTTCTCCTCAGATTTTGCCTGTCTTTCCTTTATGCCCTGCCAAAGGAGTCATTTAAATACATTCTCATTTCACTATCTTTTTTTTTTATTCCCTCCTGCCAGACTGTCTAGACTTGATTTGCAGCTCATTTTCCAGCGCGTGCGAAGCTTCTTGGACAGGGAGAAGAACTCGTCTGATGTACAATTCTTGCATGGAATCATAAAGCTCCATTTCGTGTCGTTTTCTGGCACATGTAATTCACCATGGGAATTACAGTCGTGGTTCGGATCCTCGGCTCTAAGGTGCCTCTTTCCTCTAAATCATTAGCAAACGACACAGAAGCTCTGTTTGTGATTGACAGCTCAGCCAGGCTATGTCATTACTCCACTCTCCTTTATTTACCTTTCTCATTAAGCTTCAGTGTAGAACTGCCCACGTAAGAAAAAAAAAAGACTAAATTAGCTCCAACAAGAATGATTAAACCTATTGCCATATTCTAATTTATCGCCCATTACCAGACAAATGAGCACATGCTGACTTGGTACTCTCCCTCCACTATGCTCTTCACTGCCAGCGTTGCTTCTGATAACAGAAGGTACTTGACACTGCTTAGAGCACGCTGCCCAAAATGAATCAAGCACCTTGTAGTGCCCAAACTCCGGTGAAAATCAGGACTGCTGGCTCATATGTGTATTGCACTTAAAGTCATGCTTGTAATTGCAAGCACGGAACAAAATGGTACCGTTTCAGAGGAGAGGAGGCAGAAGAAGCAGGAACTGAAGTGTAGGAGGGGAATAGAGGAACAAAAAAATGAGCAATTGTTAAATAATTCTGTGTCGGAAACTCTCGGCTAATACATCAAATCCTAGAATAATTTCATTTGGAAGAGCTCTCTGCAGATCATTTTTCCTCATCCCCTGGCTCAAATCAAAGCCAACTTCAAAGTTAGATACAGAGTCATATCCAATTTTCAAATTTAGCCAAGAAAGGATATTTCCATCCCCTCTCCGGGCCCCAGTTCCACTCCCCCTGTGGATGTGTTTTCTCCCAGTACTGAGCTGAATTTGCCTTGCAGCAACGTGTGATTGTTACACATCCTGTTTTTGCTGTGCACCTCCAAGTAGAGCATGGCTCTGTCTTCCTTCTAACTCCCCAGCGGATAGCGTTGAGGTCTTCTATTTGGCTACTCTTATTCTGGCTGAGCAAACGCAGCTCCTGTCCTTCTGGAGTGCCAGTTTGATTAGGAACCACCAATTACTGTTCCAGTCTGATCACAGACTGATTGGAATAGCCCTTTCAGACACTCAAGTCCAACCATCCCCTCAGCACTGCCAGGGCCCCACTAACCCCTGGCCCTCAGCACCACCTCCACACCGCTGGCAAACTCCTCCAGCCATGGGCACTCCACCACTGCCCTGGGCAGCCTGGCACACGCCTGCACAACCCCAACGGGCAACAAATGCCTCCTCAGGGACAACCTCAACCTCCCCTGGTGCG
Source organism: Buceros rhinoceros silvestris (assembly GCF_000710305.1). Classification (NCBI taxonomy): domain Eukaryota; kingdom Metazoa; phylum Chordata; class Aves; order Bucerotiformes; family Bucerotidae; genus Buceros; species Buceros rhinoceros. The sequence goes on from NW_010428575.1 coordinate 2,341, forward strand.
ACTTGATTCTGGTCCCTCTTGTCCTGTTACTTGTTCCTGGGAGCAGAGACCAACTCCCCACCTTGCTCCCACCTGCTGTCAGGGAGTTGTGGAGAGCCAGAAGGTCTCCCCTGGGCCTCCTCTGCTCCAGGCTCAACCCCCCCAGGTCCTTCAGCTGCTCCTCAGCGCACTTGTGCTCCAGACCCTGCACCAGCTTTACTGGCCTTCTCTGGATGTGCTCCAGCCCCTCAAGATCCTTCTTGGAGGAAAGGGCCCAAAACTGAACCACACTGAGAACTGTCGCCAGGGCAAACAACATCCATGGCTTTCCCATCAGCTGCTGAGCTAGTTGACTCATTAATAATGACACTCCGGGTAGTTAGCCATGATTTGTGCTTCACAAATCCATGATAGCTGTTCTAAATCATGTTTTTAACCTTCACATGCCTGGTTATGGTTTCCAGAAGGATTTGTTTCATGAACTTCTGTGTAGGGAGGTGAGGTTGACTGGGCTGGCATTCCCTCTTTTGTCCTCTTTGCCCTTTTTGAAGGTGGTGTGATATTTCCCTTCTCCAGTCATCAGGGACCTTCCCCATTGCCATGACTGTTCAGAGATGACAGAGTGGCAGTGACATCAGCCAGCTCCCTTGGCACCCTCAGATACATCTTGTCTGGTGCTATGGACTTGTGTATGTCCAGGTTGCTTAAGTGATCCATAACTCATCTGTTCTCTGTCAACAGTTGTACTTCACTTCTTCATGCTCTGCCAAGACAGCCAGCTCTGGGGCACATGGGAGCCGAACTAATGGATAACAACAAAGTCAAGAAGCATCTGAATTATCTCAGTCTTTTCTGTGTCCTTTGCTGCTAGGTCCATTGCCTCCTCCTCCAGTGGGTCCATGTTTCTCTTTGCTCTCCTTTTGTGCCATTATACCTGCAGAAGTCCTTCTTGCTGCCCTTCTCGACAATGTCAACTCCAGCAAAGCACTGGCTTTTCTGATGCCAGCTCTGCACAGTCAGCTCTCATAGACCTATTAAGGACAGCGTCCTGTGAGATCCCACTGACTGGACCCCTGAATGAGCCAAAGTCCGTTAAAGTCACATATTTCTCATTTTTTTATAGTGTCGTTTAAGTTGGAAAATACCTTTAGGATCATCAAGTCCAACTGTTTTGAAGGGTGTCAAGCCCTGGCCCAGGCTGCCCGGAGAGGTTGTGGAGTCTCCTACTCTGGAGAGGTTCAAAACCTGCCTGGACGCCCTCCTGGGCACCCTGCTGTGGGGACTCTGCTCTAGCAGGGGGTTGGCCTGGGTGATTCCCAGAGATCCTTGCCAGCACCCTCCAGTTTGGGATTCTGGCATTCTGTGAACTGTTCCCCCAGCACTGCCAGGGCCCCACTAACCCCTGGCCCTCAGCACCACCTCCACACTGCTGGCAAACCCCTCCAGCCATGGGCACTCCACCACTGCCCTGGGCAGCCTGCGTCAGGGCTTGACCACCCTTTCAGTGAAGAAATTGTTCCTTATGTCCAATCTAAACCTTCCCTGGTACAGCTTGAGGCTGTTTTTTCTTCCCTACCTTCGTGTTGTTTCTTTTCCCTGTAATCAGTCCTACAACATTGCCTACATCATCAGTTAACTTCACTCCCCTGGTTCTCCTCTGGGTACTCCTCCAGGTCCATGGCATCCATGCAGCCTGCATGTGCCACCTCTCTGGGACATTAAAGGGTGTTTGGGAAGTGCACTCCTGACCAAAGCTAAAGCATGATGCAGGCATATTGTTAAGTCATGGACTCGTTGGCTTTCCTGCTCCCTCCAGTGTCTGTATTCTGCCCTTTTGACTCAAGGTGTCCGACAGTGTGGCTGGTGAAGGTGTTCAGTCCCATGGGTGAGGTAATCAGAGAAAGCATCCAAGATAGGCAGTAAGGCAAGATGGATAAAATGTGCATGAAACTGTGCAAGGGATAAACAGGCAGAGAATGAGACTGACCCAGACTTGGGTGAGGGTTTTCCTAATGTGAAAAATGCAGGTTTGGGTGAAGTCGAGGGAGGACGTGATGGAGCTTGGCCAGAAAATAGCTATTGACAGAAAAAGCTCATTGGTGCTATTTAAAGCGGTAGGTTGGCTTGTCAGTTTTTCACTGTTTTGTGGTGTTTATTTGTTTTGCTGCTGATGCCTGACTGAAGTCTCACAACTCCTACTTGAGAAACCTCTGAAATTAATACCTGGTGGTATTCCCCCGGTACTGGGCACTGGGGAGGCCACTCCTCAAATCCTGGGTTCAGTTTGGACCCCTCACTCCAAGAAGGACCTTGAGGGGCTAGAGCATGTCCAGAGAAGGGCAGTGGAGCTGATGCAGGGTCTGGAGCACACGTGTGCTGAGGAGCAGCTGAGGGACCTGGGGGAGGTTGATCCTGGAGCAAAGGCAGCTCCGGGGAGACCTTCTGGCTCTCCACAACTCCCTGACAGCAGGTTGGAGCAATGAGGTGGGGATCAGTCTCTTCTCCCCAGGAACAAGCACCAGGACAAGAGGAACCGTCCTGCAGTTGTTGCAGGGGAGGTTGAGGTTGTCCCTGAGGAGGCATTTGTTGCCCGTTGGGGTTGTGCAGGCATGTGCCAGGCTGCCCAGGGCAGTGGTGGAGTGCCCATGGCTGGAGGGGTTTGCCAGCGGTGTGGAGGTGGTGCTGAGGGCCAGGGGTTAGTGGGGCCCTGGCAGTGCTGGGGAACGGGGGGACTGGAGGAGCTGGAAGGTCTTTTCCAACCCAAACGATTCCATGATTGTGTGATTTGTTTAACACAGATGTGTGGTATTGGGATGTACTTTTAATACATGTCAAGACTGACACATATTGGTCTTGTGCCATCGAGTAGTATCTGTCTGAACTTGTTGCTCCTCTTGATGTGTGAAGCTTTAGCTTCTTCGCTGCATTTTTGGCTGGTTTTTTCATTCTTTCATGAGAAAACTCTCCCGTAATAAAGCACGGAGGAATGCAGAAGGCAGATTGGTGTTTGCCGTTTTCAGTTCATTTACTGAAAACAGCTGGTAGCCATTTAGGAGAATGGGAGAAATATTGCGACTTCTGTCAAGGCTGAGAGTAAACACATGATTAAGGCAGAATTGACAACTCCTGTTTCACCACCAATTAGTTGTCATCATGCTTTGGCGAGCGACGGCTAGATGAAAAGACATTGTTACGATGTGGATGTAGATATTATTTATTTGTACTGGCATAGAGTGGCTTCATCTGCTTTGCTAAGTGCCTTAAAAAC
>NW_010428575.1:5719-6772 GCF_000710305.1 Buceros rhinoceros silvestris
GGGTGATGCAATTAAATGGAAAAAACTAATTTAAATGTAATTGAAAAAATTAATTGTATAATCTTTTCTTTTCTTTTTTTGTTTTTTGGGGTGAGGAGGAAATAAGCAGAGTTTATTGGTCCTCCATGGGAAACGTGGGGCAATTTATGATGGTGAAATGGTTGGCCGTTGGGTTGCCCAGTCTGCTCCCCGTCGTTGTGCTGCTGATTTCCCAGTGTTTCCATCACATAAAGTGTGAGTTCCAAACAGCCTTTTTGAAAAAGCAGAACTGTAAAACCCAGGAAGAACGCCAAACCTCACTGGTTTTGTCTTAGCAAGGAGCCTTCTCCTACGAAGCAAGCCGGTAGCTTCTCTTCCAATCGCCTGATGCTTTGGAGTGGCAAGTTAAGACTTAATGTGGCATCTGCTCCCTGTTAACATTTTTCCCAAACCACCGGCAACGTGATTGTGCCTGAGAGTACTGAATGAGTCCAAAGATTTTTCTGAGGAATTGTGATCTCTTCAGAAACACTCCTGCCGCAGTCTGTAAAATGTGGCTTTGTTTCAAGAAAACTTGGATTTCTGATGTATTTACCCTAAACAAGCGTTGGGTGAAGCTGAGTTTGGGTTTTCACTTTTGACAGAGCTCTTGGGAGGTTGTGCCGTGCTCCTCGCTGCCTGCCAACGTTTGCAAGCAGTTAACCTCTGTCGATAGCAAAGGTCATGTGGAGCTGTAAGACACTGATGTCTTACATGAATGAGAATAATCTCACAGATGGGAGAAGGCTGGAAGCGAGATAAAAATTACAGTATTAATTTTTTTCTTAATTCTGAAGGATGACAGAACTTCATTATCCAATATGCTTAAAATTGAGCGACCTAATGAAATTTCACACCCACTAAATTTAATCGTGGATTACTCATGTGGGATTTGAATCAGATAAAAAGGATGCCTCTGATATTTGGTAGCACTTGCATAAGGTAATAAAAAATCTGCAGCATTCTTTGTCCTTTTCAGCAAACGTGAATTGCTTGACCTACTTTCCTTCTCTCTCCTTCCCCCTCCCCCCCACC
>NW_010428575.1:6818-10498 GCF_000710305.1 Buceros rhinoceros silvestris
TTCTCCTCCCTCGCCCCCCCCCCCCCCCCCCCCCCTTTTTTTTTTTTGGCATTCACAGACCTGACCCTGACTTCCTCCTGGGCATCGGTGAGCAGTCAGTCCTATGCTTGCGTACCAGCAGCTGGGTCTCGGGAGTGCTTCCTCCTGGGTGTTGTTGATGTGCGGTGGATTATCGCTTTCACTGCAGCAGTTTGAGGCTGGAGAAAGACAAAAATATTGTAGCTTGTGTTTGAAAAGACCTCACTGATAAGAGGATGTCCTTGGGAGTGGGTGAGAGGTGGACACTGGACTGAGATTCTGTGCAGGGCTTTGTTTGTGACTGCTCAATGATCTTTTGCAGATTGCTTTACCCATCCAAACCTTTGGGGTGTGGATTTAAATGCTGCTCGACTCCCAGGGATGTTCTGAGCCCCCGAGAACTGACGGAGCCTTTAGCAGCCTTGAGACAGCTCCTGCTCTGTGCTTACACACTGGTATTTTCTCTCATTTATGGCGTGTCTGGATGAGGAGCTGTTTGTTGCCACAAGCTGCACTTGCCTTACTTGGGGATCTACTTGTTGGTTACGTGAATGACTGTTTTTACAAGCAAGTTTCCAAGCAGGAGAAGAGGAGGCTCTGGGGAGACCTTAGAGCAGCCTCACTGTACTTCAAGGGGGCTACAGGAAAGCTGGGGAGGGGCCTTTATCAGGGCATGCAGTGATAGGACAAGGGGTGATAGTTTTAAACTGAAAGGGGGGAGCTTTAGATTCTATGTAAGGAAGAAATTCTTTCCTATGAAGGTGGTGAGAGCCTGGCCCAGGTTGACCCGAGAGGTGCGAGAGGCCCCATAGCTGGCCCCATGTCAGGTCAGGTTGATCCTTGGGGCTCTGAGCAAGCTGCTTGAGTTGCTCCCTGCAGGGGGTTTGGACTAGATGATTTTTATGGTCCTTCCAACCCAAACCACTCTGTGATTCTGTGACTGGGTTCTCATGCTCTAAGTGCAGACTGATGATCCTGGATTCTGTCATTGACAACTTTGAAGCAGTTAGTGGATCCAATCTTGTTAGCATTGGTGATGGTTACAAGAAGTAAAAGGAGCACATCTTTGGGGTGAATCACTTCTGCTCTTACCCCTTCTTACTGCAGCAGCTCCTACCCCTGCAGGGCCTAACGTAATGGTGAGGATTGTCAGAGGATTCTAGAAACAGCAGGTCTTGTGTATATTAGGTGGGACTTAGGGCTTAGGAGATGTTCATCAACAGCTCCTTGTTCCAGGCAGAACCCGGGCACAGAACAGAACCATAGTCTGCCTCCTGCCTGATACAAGCACATAAAGGTGGGTGATGGAGCACAGTGGCAGCCTAATTGTTGACAGTTTTTGGAGGTAGACAGGCAGAGGAGCATTTTTTGGAGACATTGGATATTTACGGTGAATTTGAGCCTTTCTTAGTGGGACAGTCTGAGTGAGATCAAGCACACTAAGGTCCTTATTTTGAAACATCCTGAGTGAGCAGCACAAGGAAGGCTGGAATGGTGGGGGAACCAAGGAGGGGTTGGTACCTCAGTAGTGAATATGGGTGGCTAAGGGAGGATTAGGTGATGGAGAACCTTGAAATAAGCACAAATGCCTGACTCTTGGTTTAGGAAAGCGAGCCAGTCATGTTAAGCAAAGGAGAAATGGCAGGGACAAAGCTGTGTGTCAAGGAAATATCTTTCCAGCGGTATTCTGCATAGACAGTGGTGGAGTAGCAATGCCTTTGTTGAGGTTGGAGGAAAAACTACTGTGATAGTTGGGATGTAAGATGATAATTAGATAGTTACCTAGATGGATGGGAAAGGCTCTGTTTTAACGATGTTATGCACAATGAATCTTCATAGACTCATAGACTGCTTTGGAATGGAAGGGACCTTCAAAGCCCGTCCAGTCCAACGCCTCGGCAGGGAGCAGGGACATCTGCAACTAGAGCAGCTTGCTCAGAGCCCCAAGGGCCAACCTGACCTGACATGGGGCCAGTGATGGGGCTTCTCCCACCTCTCAGGGCACCCTAGGCCAGGGTCTCACCACCCTCACCATCAAAAGTTCCTTCCTATCTAGTCTAAATCCCCCTTGTTTTAGTTTAAAACCATCACCCCTGAAGACCCTCAAGACTGATCTTGAAGACTTCAACCTAGTTTGATGCAGGAGCACAGAGAGGTTGCAGCTCAGTCATAGAAGCTTTGAGGTTGGAAAAGACCTTTTAAGCTCCTCCAGTCCCCCCATTCCCCCAGCACTGCCAGGGCCCCACGAACCCCTGGCCCTCAGCACCACCTCCACACCCCTGGCAAACCCCTCCAGCCATGGGCACTCCACCACTGCCCTGGGCAGCCTGGCACACGCCTGCACAACCCCAACGGGCAACAAATGCCTCCTCAGGTATAACCTCAACCTCCCCTGCAACAACTGCAGGATGGTTCCTCTTGTCCTAGCACTTGTTCCTGGGAAGAAGAGACCAACCCCCACCTTGCTCCAACCTGCTGTCAGGGAGTTGTGGAGAGCCAGAAGGTCTCCCTGGAGCCTCCTTTGCTCCAGGATCAACCCCTCCCCTGGTCCCTCAGCTGCTTCTTAGTGCACTTGTGCTCCAGACCCGTCTGCTGGAAGACAGTGATGAGGTCTTAAGTACGATTGACAGGGAAGATCCTGGGCATAATCAATACAGAATTAGTACGAAGAGCCTGTGGAGAAATCCCATGCACTTCTGCTCCTTGAGAGCTTCAGCTGATGGGAAAGTATCCTTGACATCCACAAAGAGGTGTCAAGCTGATATTTTACTTGGACAGGAGGAGCCAGGTCTACAGTGGACACTGCTTGACTTTTCTGTAGGGGCGTTAAGAGCTTTAAACACCCCTTCAGGAACGGTTGAGGTTGGAGAAGCAACAGTCTTCACCTTTTGGCAGATGAGGAGCCTGGCTGTCCACAGTACAACAAAGTCAGTGGATGGAAATCTCAAGATGGCAAGAGAAATAGCCTCTGTTGTCAGATCTCTCCTGCTTTTGGCAGAACAATTATTTCAAAGCTTGCGTGGGCTCTGCCTGGTGTCCATTGGGTGTCCTTCATCTTCAAAAGAAAAAAGAACAAGAAGCAGCCTCTGCTTCGTGCACAGATATATAAAAGGAGCCACCAGCAAACTGAACAACAGCTTCAAACGTTTCATCAAGGAATATGAAATCTCGTCACAGCTGGATTACCCACAAGCTTCAAAGTTCTTCAAGGTTAAAAAGTAGTTAAATGGTATAGAACAGCGTGAAACAAGGGCACTGAGGCTTCCTCTGGAGGCACCGAGGAGCTGCTTGTTTTGAGAGCTGTCTTCAACGCTTGGCCTGCTACGTTTTTGTTGGTATAATCCCTTCCTGTGAGCCTTTTCCAGGTTTGTAGGGGGTTTTTTGCCAGTCTTTTCACACCACCAGAAGGCACAGAAGGGAACTTTCTGCTGAGTAGAAGTGAAGGTGCTGTTCGATTATAAAAGGTGTTCTTTAGTATCTGCCAACCACTTTGATGTACCGTTGTGGTGGTAAGAGCTGTCATCACCATTATCTTTCATGCTGCAGGATGATAACTGTGTTTTTTCATAACGGACACTTGGATGTTTGTTGACTTCTCTATGTGCGTGTCTGGAAGTGGTGGCCATGGTATAGGCAGGAGGGCTTTCTGGCCATGTTTATCC
>NW_010428575.1:10618-12073 GCF_000710305.1 Buceros rhinoceros silvestris
CCTGCCACAACAGGCTGATATTAGGTGACCTTCATTGCGCTGTCAAGGATCTGAAGTGACCATGAACCAAAAGCAATGTGTTAGCCCAGCAAGTCAAGGGGTATTCTCCCCCTCCTCTGCTTTGCTCTGCGGAGGCCACCTCTGGAGTGCTGGCTCCAGTGCTGGGCTCCCCAGTTCAAGAGAGACCAGGAGCTGCTGGAGAGAGTCCAGCGGAGGCTATGAGGATGAGGAGGGGCTGGAGCATCTCTGCACCCAGGAAAGGCTGAGAGCCCTGGGGCTGTTGATCTGGAGAAGAGCAGCCTGAGAGGGCATCTCCTCCATGGGCTCAAGAGCTAAAGGAGGGTCAGCAGGAGGGGCCAGACTCTGCCCAGTGGTGCCCAGCGCCAGGACAAGGGGCAACAGGCCAAAACGGGAACGTGGGCAGTTCCAGCTGAGCAGGAGGAGAAACTTGTTTGGTGTGAGGGTGCGGGAGCCCTGGCCCAGGCTGCCCAGAGAGGTTGTGGAGTGTCCTGCTCTGGAGAGATCCCAAAGGCGCCTGGACGCCCTCCTGGTCACCCTGGTGTGGGGACCCTGGTGTAGCAGCGGTTTGGGCTGGGTGATCCCCAGAGCTCCCTGCCAGCCCCTCCAGTCTGGGAGTCTGGGATTTTTATTAAAAATCAGGACATCCCAGATCCCCGGAATCTCATGTCATCCCCTTGCAGAAAGTTTCCAGTACAAATTTCCTCAGTTCCTCACAACTTATCCCATATGTTGGGATTATTTGCCTGCCACAGATTTTACAGTCTGTATAAAAAGTACTTGTAAGGCCAAAGAGTAAAGGCAGTGATGGATCATGGGCAGCTGAGGCTCGCTCAAGGAGTTGTTACTGATGCCAGATAGAGGGATGTTTTTTACTCCGTGTTCAGTCTCCTGCTGATACATACGCCTGCTGCACCTGCAAAGGAGCCCACGCCTCTTCTTGGGAGACATGATTGCCTGTCTTCCCTTGTAATGCCCTGCAGCTTTGAAGGCCTAAGTTTAAGTCCTTTCAAAGCGTTTTGAAACCTGTCCTAAGAACTTGGACCAGCGTGGAAAATGAGATTCAAATGGGAGTATGGGGGACATGACATGGAAACTTGAAAGCTGGAGCGAGTGGTGGAAGGAGGAAGCCCAGGAGCAATGGAAGAGGAGAGCGTCTGGTCTGCTGGAGGGGGATGGAGAAACCGGAAGCGACACTCGGGATGGGTGTTTTGAAATATGTTTTGCGTTAATTTTACCCAGAAGTGTTTGACACAAATTTAGATTTGAAATCTGCGTTTGCTCATTATGGAGCGACTGATGAATGCCGACTTGGTTCATTACTTTTGGGGTGTTTTTTTTATCTTGCCCCATTATCTGGGCTTGCTCAGACCCTGTTCATTCATAGATGCGTTTTCTGGATGTAATTTGGTTTAGGCAAGTGCTCATCGTGTGCCA
>NW_010428575.1:12288-12568 GCF_000710305.1 Buceros rhinoceros silvestris
CTGTCAGTGTCTATGTACGGACTGTACTGTCGCTGCTGGAGCACATGATCTGTAGGAATTTGCCTGTGGAGCTGAAGTTTTTCTGTCAATTCCTGAAGGCTGATCCGACGAGCCCTTACTGGAAGAACAACAAAATGACCTGAATACCTTTGAAAAGTTAAGTATCGTGTTTATCTCAGTAACACGATCAGGAAATTGGTTTCCCTTCCTCAGAGTGTCTCCTCTTCTCCTGGAGGAATGGATGAGGTCTCCATTTATCACAGCAGCGGAGATCAGCAGG
>NW_010428575.1:12771-13286 GCF_000710305.1 Buceros rhinoceros silvestris
CCTTCCCAAACAAACTGTCTGGTGAGCCTTCTTTAATCTATCCTGGCAGGCCCAGAGCCACCTTGCAGCAGGAAATGTCACCGTGGCCAACTGCTAAAAAAATTATAATTATATCATTTGTTTTCCTGTGGGAGAATTCGGAAAGTGAAGCTGTAGTGGAAATTAAGAGAACTAATGGAGAATCAAGTGAAAACTATGCTCAGAGTCTTTAAAACGATGAAAATTTTCTCATGAAAGAGGAAAATATGATTTCCCCTCTCCAAAGTACACAGTTAACAAGAAGAACCATGACAGGGAAATGTCATTGGAGTTAAGAACTGTTTACAAAACCACCATTGGTTTTGTAAACCAAACGGTCCTGCAAAATCTCAAACAGAAGGGAATATCCCAGAATCAGAGAATCACCTGGTTGAAAGAGACCTTTAAGCTCCTCAAGTCCAACCGTTCTCCCAGCACTGCCGGGTCCCCACTAACCCCTGGCCCTCAGCACCACCTCCACACCGCTGGCAAACCCC
>NW_010428575.1:13414-13848 GCF_000710305.1 Buceros rhinoceros silvestris
CACCTCCACACCGCTGGCAAACCCCTCCAGCCATGGGCACTCCACCACTGCCCTGGGCAGCCTGGCACACGCCTGCACAACCCCAACGGGCAACAAAGGGCTCCTCAGGGACAACCTCAACCTCCCCTGCAACAACTGCAGGATGGTTCCTCTCATCCTGGCACTTGTTCTTGGGAAGAAGAGACCGACCCCCACCTCATTGCTCCAACCTGCTGTCAGGGAGTTGTGGAGAGCCAGAAGGTCTCCCCGGAGCTTCCTTTGCTCCAGGCTCAATCCCCACAGGTCCCTCAGCCGCTCCTCAGCGCACTTGTGCTCCAGACCCTGCACGAACTTCGTTGCCCTTCTCTGGACATGTTCCAGACCCTCAAGGTCCTTCTTGCAGGGAAGGAGGGGCCCAAACTGGACACAAAGTGAGGCGAGAAATGGTCAGAAAG
>NW_010428575.1:13977-16823 GCF_000710305.1 Buceros rhinoceros silvestris
AAAGAGTGTTTGAGACATAGAGAGGTGAGAAATTGTGAGAAATGATCAGAAGGAGATGATGAAAGATGTGTTACACTTTTGTAGAGGGCTCTCTCAGAATGATTTTTATGCCCCTCATCACCCTCAGCAGATTTTAGCGCACTGCCCGTTGTCTTTTATGCAGCAGAAATTCCAATTTGAACCTCTTACCTCTCAAGGCACTAGAGTAAATATATATATAACCATGTACGGCTGGATACCTGCTAAACAGGACAATGTCAGCATGTAGGTTTTTTTCTCTGGCACACACAGCCAGACCTCTGACTTTATAAGAATTCAGTGTTTTCCCACATCTGAACCAATTTTTAACACCACTAAGCCTCATGCTCCGGCGCTGTGTCTTTATTCTAAACAGCCTTTTACCACACCTTGTCATTTGAAAACGCAGGAGCATGGCCCAAGCCGTCCTTGAGGGCTTTCTGTCTTTTCACAGAGCCATTTGATTCTTGTGTCTGTTTGAAGGCTGTGTCTGAGGGCTTTCAAGATAAAATACAGTTGTCCCCGTTTCAGTCCTCTGTGGTAGTCAGAGTAAATGCCCTTGTTTCCAGGTGTAGCTGAAGCACTACGATCCCATTTGAAAATTCCATTAATCTCATGTACTCAGTGATAACACACGCAAAAAAACCCCAGTGCAATATATGGTTTCTCTTCCACAGACTTCCTGTCACTCAGAGTACCCCTTTGGTGCCATCAGAGCAGGGCTTCATAAGTACTTCAGAGAGAAATCGAGTAAAATTTCCCATGCTCAAGCTTGACAGGATGTACCTTTTTTACTCCTTCTAGATCATCTCCTGATCCTTCTCTTGCACTCACTCTTGGCAGGAGGACGGGACAGCTGACATGATTTTCAGTCTTCTATCCCTTATCTCCAGGCCCAGAGTCATTCCAGGTCACCCAGTCCAACCCCCTGCAGGGAGCAGGGACATCTGCAACTAGAGCAGCTTGCTCAGAGCCCCAAGGGACAACCTGACCTGACATGGGGCCAGCCATGGGGCTTCTTCCACCTCTCTGGGCAAGACGAGGAATGCTCCCGTGTCACCTCCCCTTGCTCACCGCAGCGTGTGAATGCTGGAGATGAGGAGAATCCACGAGTCAATATTTCAGTGAATTCACCCAGATGCCTCAAATTTAAGCCAAAGTTTTAATCCCACGTGCCACACATGGGCTCAGATAATGCAGACTAGAAGAAAGAGAGTCTTTTCAGCAGCAGAAGTCATTCAGAAATGAACTAAGGTTCTCCATCCACAATAGCTTGGTATTTATCTCCAGATTCTTCCCATTGCATGAATAGGAGGAGCTGGATGCCACCATATTCCTCAGACTTTCATAGATTCATAGAATGGTTTGGTCGGGAAGGGACCTTAAAGATCATCTTGTTTCAACCCCCTGCCATGGGCAGGGATACTTTCCACTAGACCAGGTCACTCAAAGCCTGTCCAGCCTGGCCTCCCATTAGAAATCCAGCTGAATGATCATGGGGAAAAATTGAACTTCAGCAAGAACGATTTGAAATGGGAACACATTTAACCATCGGATGTGGGAACTCTCATTGCACCAGATGGTCTCACAACCTTTGGGTTTTTTCCAAATAAACTGATATTTATTATTCTGTGGGGTTTTAACTCTTTGTCTTCAGCTTGAACCCTTTCTTAACTGTATTAATCTCATCTTTCAATCAGAACGGGTTTTCAGATACTGTTAAATATGTTTTGCACAGGGTGGAAGACTTAGTGAGCTGCCAACTCTCTCGTTACTCTTTAGATTTGTAATTCCCCAAAGATAAAGCAGTATTACGAACAGCCCCCAGTTTTCTCTCAAAAGTAATTTCTGATTTCCATATTAATCAAAAATAGCTTTACCTTCCTCCTGCCCTAATCCTAGTAACAACACGGAAAGAAGATTACAGTCTGTAGATGTCAGAAAAGCAATTAAAATTTGCACACAAGAATCACGAGGCGGGGGGGAATATCACCTCTTTATTGTGTGAGCTGAACAGGGAAATACCCTGACCTCGAATTGTTTGTTTCTTATTGGCTCCTTTCCTTTTGAAGTGCATGACAGAGAAGTCTTTAATATTCACAGATTAAAATACTGGCGTTTCAGTAGAACACAAGAGGGTTGTATGTGATGAGAAGAGACATTTTACAGAGAGTGAGGATTGTCTGCAAAGAGCCTTGACTTTGCAGCTGGAGAGGTGAGTGGCTATTAATAGCTCCGTCTGCAGAGATGGATATTTGTTGATCCTCAACGATGAGCTGAGGAAATGAACTTTGCAGCGACAGACCAAATGTACGTAGGTAGGGCGAGGCTGCAGTGGTCAACCTAGAGATAAAGAGGTTGCAGTAGTGAAGATGGCACATGAGCACGTGACTGGGTAGCTGCGTGGAAAAGGCTGTGGTTTAGAGGTGCTGAACAGTGAGAATGTGGAAGCTCTGGGTATAGTCTGGAGAAACAAGACCTGTCCTAACTGATGGGAGACAGAAGGGTCATGGTGGTCTGCAGGGTAACTGGAAAAACTGGTGGGACTGACTTTTGTGGGGGTGACATGGACCTGTGTTTGACTTTGTGACCTGATCGTCACTCAGGTATCAGCCATTTGGGTGTATCCTGGGTATTCTGTGGACAAATCAGAGGTTGGGAAGGTAGGTGTAATTTGCACAGAAGTGGTAGATACATTAGCACTTGTCAACGGTTTGGTCGAGGTAAACCAAGGTCCGGTGATGATAATACCCTTCCACCATCCCAGCAGAAATAGGGGAAGAGAGAAAAGAATTTTTGAGACCTCTAAGATGCTTTTTGGAAAACTG
>NW_010428576.1:0-1772 GCF_000710305.1 Buceros rhinoceros silvestris
AGCGCCCGGATCCGTCGCTCCAGATGCCATGTGGCTCCTCCCCAGGGCTCATGCCCTGATGTGCAGGGTCTGGGCCCTGCTCCTCTCCTTCCCCACATCCCTGGGCACCTGAGAGACCACAAGGTCATGATCACCATGGCCAAGGCTGGCACTGCTCTTCACATCCCGGAGCAGCTCATGCTCTTCTGGCAGTTCCAGCTCCAGGTGAGCATCACACTGAGTGGCCCTGTTGACAGCTGCACTCAGAACTTCCCCAGAAACACCACAGGAACCCTCCTGGGCTGTCTGCATCCTGCTGCCTCACTTGGCTACTGGATCTCAGGGAGACTGAGTCTCCCTTCCAGCAGAGCCAGGTTCTGTGACCCTCAGTTTGCCTCAGGTCATTGATTGAGCATTTGATTCAGGGTGTTTAGTTGCTGGCCAGGATCAAACCACAACTAATTCCCACCACAGTGCCCTCCTTCCTGTTCTCTCCTTTGAGCCACACATAAGCTCTCCCCTAACCTGTTGCCTGTCCAATGGAAGAGCCCCAGGTCCCTGACCATCCTGACATAACACAGGGCATCCCTCACTCCTCAACTTTCCTGTCGGTCCCTCCTCAAGACGTTGTATCACACCCACCTCTAAAGCTGTGGGCGCTGTCCTTCCCCACCTCAGCTCTCAGTGCACTGACATCAACACCTTGGGGATGGCCCATGGGCTCCTCCCGGCTGTGCCCAAGGCTGTGGACCTTAGTGCCCATTTGGGCTGCAGCAGCTCTGCTGAGAAGGACCTTGGGCTCTTGGAGGACAACATGAGTGGGAGCCATCAATGCAGCCCCACGGCACAGGCCAACAGACTCCTGGGTGGCATCAGGACAAGCGTTGCTGGCAGACGAGGGGACGTGACCCTTCCCCTCTCCCTAGCACTGGTGAGGCCACTCCTGGAGCACTGTGTTCAATGCTGGGCTCCCACTTCAAGGGGTTTGTTTGACCTGCTCACCTTGGGGATGGCCCATGGGCTCCTCCCGGCTGTGCCCAAGGCTGTGGACCTTAGTGCCCATTTGGGCTGCAGCAGCTCTGCTGAGAAGGACCTTGGGCTCTTGGAGGACAACATGAGTGGGAGCCATCAATGCAGCCCCACGGCACAGGCCAACAGACTCCTGGGTGGCATCAGGACAAGCGTTGCTCGCAGACGAGGGGACGTGACCCTTCCCCTCTCCCTAGCACTGGTGAGGCCACTCCTGGAGCACTGTGTTCAATGCTGGGCTCCCACTTCAAGGGGTTTGTTTGACCTGCTCAAGCAAGGCCAGCAAAGGGCCACAAAGCTGCTTGAAGGGACTGGAGCATCTTCCATTACAGGAAAGGCTGATACCTGTGGGACTGTTGAGTCTGGAGAAGAAAAGGCTTGGAGGGATCTTATCAAGGGTATAAAGGCATGATGGGAAGATATGAAGAGAAGGGCAGTTGTCTTCATATGGCAGTTTCCAGTGACAAGACAAGGGGTGATAGACACAGACAAACACAAGTACAATTCTCTCTGAACACAAGAAAACATGTTTGGAGTGTTGAGGTGGTCAAACAGCGCAACTGATTGCCCAGCGAAGTTGTGGGGTCTGCATCCATGGAGATGTTTGAAACCTGCCTAGACAAGGTCCTGAGAAACCCGCTTTAGCTGACCCAGTCTCTGCTGGTGGTGGGAGTGTTACTGAAAATTTGGAAGAAAAACTCCTTAATACCAATTGTCCCGGGTCCAACATGGTGCAACCGGATGCTCCTCTGTTGTCTGGCTTT
>NW_010428577.1:0-2662 GCF_000710305.1 Buceros rhinoceros silvestris
CCTTCCCCCTCCCCCACCACTGGCGTGGAGATCCATTGTCGGGGGGGGAATTTTTTTGTAAGCAGGGATCGTTCCAATCGGGAGATTTTATATGTAACTGTACACTTTTATCTATTCTCCCTTTATCTCTTTCTCTCCCTTTTCCAGTCCGGTTTAACTTCGAAAATGATTTTACTTTGAGGGCGTCTTACTATTAAACTTTTTCTGTTTCTATCTCTCATACATGTAGTCTGTCTGTTATCATTTCCTTTGCCTGACTAAAGCCTCTATGAGCTCGTTAACATGATGATAAGCTGTTAACAAGCATCAAAAGTTTTTGTGAGTGGTTTGGCTGGGTTTGCTTTTCCAGCCGACACACTATTTTGTCGCATCCCTTTCGGTGGGAAACAGCCCCCCCTTTTTCAAACTGCGACATTTCCCAAACTTAAGAGGCCTCACAAACTTTTTCTTTTTTCCTATCTCTTTTCTTAACCCTTTCTCCTGGAGTGGAAGGAAGGCTAAGTAGAGAGAGATTTTTGTGATTGACCAGCCTCAGCCAACCTGTGACATCACCCTTACACTTAAACATGCATACACACATAAATTCCACCTCTGCCGAGGCCCACTTGAAACCAAAGGGATCTCATCTACCAGTCAATCTCCACATGGTAGTCCATGACCTTCAACAGTGCACAGACCAATGCTTCTGTCTGAAATCTGTTTAGGTCACAAAACCATTTTAAAAAATGTTATAAAATGTATAGCCCAACATGAAACCATTTAATCAATTTCTCGTAAATTACAGTAATTGACTAAATGGATCCAAATCTAGCTGCTGTCTTTATCTTAGATTTATATTCCCAGACTTTGGGGTTTGTTAATTTCAAAGGGCATGCTGATTTAGAACAGATGTGTTTGTAGACACCAGGAGTGCTGTTCATTAAAAATGGCAGAAAGATAAAAAGTATACTCTAAAATACAGATAGACACCTGTTTTTTAATGTTTATATTCAGAGAGTCTAAAGATATGCGGGATTAATTGTCACCAACAACAACCAAATTTAATCTGTGTACGGCACTGGCACTATTTTAAAATGTCACGTAACTTCTGCAGAATATTATTTGTTTCAGTTAGATTTTGGTAGATTAAACATCCCACTAGTCTTAATTTAATTCTTTTATGGCCACAAAAGGGCCGCAAAGGTAGCAAACTACATTTTCTCAATAAACCACAATGGTCTTTCATAACAGAATAATGACCTAGAATTTCTTGATAGATTATTCAGTTCCATTCAGAAGCTATAGCTTTTGTCTTTGTCCACTGAGAACAGCACAGAAATAGTTTTCTCCTTGCTTAGTATTGTAATGACTTATCGCTTCAATAACAAATCAGGCTTTCAACATATGGACCATATGGAAGTGCCATTTCAGTATGTACCAGGCCACTGAGGCTTTTCAGCAATACACAGACAAAGAAACACTATCTGGTTAGTTCTGTTAATTGACACTTCAAGGCTACTTTTTCTTCCCAAAGCTATCAATATATTTATTTTCTATCCTTCCATGTGGGCGTGACCCCCCGGCCGGTCCGGGAAGCAGCCCTGTAAGCCTGCTGTCAGTCAACAGCAGGAGGTGTGTTGTTTAGGAGGAGACAGAGAGGTTGTGTCAATGGGTGATTGGAAAGCCAGCTCATCTCTGGGCAGGACACTGAACTTGGAACCAATCCAAGCAGGGTACGTAAGATAACTTAGAAACTACAAATAGATGTGATAAGGAAGAAACTGCGCAGTTAGTTAGCAGTTAGTTAGCAGTTAGCACTTAGAAGTTGTGTGTGTGTAGGGGCTGCAGCTGTCTGTTGCAGTTGTATCTTAATAAAGGCCTTGTGTGCACACATAGATTGTCGTATCGTCCGTCCCGAATATTTGCGACGTATGATTTACCCCTACACGCTTCCGTAGCTCAGACAGGAGACACATTTGCCAGTACTCATGATCCCAAATAGCAGTGTAAAAAGCATAATTACATAGCATAAGCATAAAAACGTCTGTTGCAGGTCAGAATCAGCTCCACTTAGCATAACAATGTCTAATCGCTGACGAAGAACCCAAAGCTCTAGCTCTAGCCCCAGGCTCCTGTGATTTGTGGCTCTTACTCTTCCAAAAATAGAGGTGATGTTTCTATAATTAAGTTAGAATGAATATCCTTCCAACTCTATTAGTTTGAATATTTTCTGAAATTAGGACAATTTCTGTCATTTAAAATGTTCTGGCAAAGATTTCCACAACTTCAATATGCATTTTGTCTGTTTAGAGGATGCCACTTGCTGCTTTGATTGGAGAGTCTCTAGTTCTTGTACAAGAATAGAAAATGAACAGCTCTCCCTATTACCTTCCCTACAATTCTCTTGATTTTATAGATCTTTAGCATAATCCAACTCCATTGTTTATTTTTATAGACTGAAAAATTTGAGGCTATTTTTTTTTCTCATAAAGGACACATTCCATGGTTTTGATTTTCCTTGACACCTTTTTCTGTACTATTTCCACAGATGGAAAGATGAAGAAGAATACATGCAATATTCAAAGAACAAACACAGAATGAATTTATACTGTGGCATACTACTGCATTTCTCTTTTTGTTCTCTATTGCTTTTCTAGTAATTACTTTCAGTTGATTTGGGAAA
>NW_010428577.1:2765-5816 GCF_000710305.1 Buceros rhinoceros silvestris
GAAAGAGTGGGCAGGGCAGAGTTAATGAAAATAGGGCTGTCAAATAAGATTCAGCCTTAAGGTTTCTGTTACAAATCATAACAGTGAACATATACTCTATCCTTGGAGTAAGTTCAAACATTCTTGCTCTGAGCCTGTCAGCTGGCAGGGCCTTTTCAGAAGAATGTCAATTTTCATGGTGTAAGTTCTGCTTTTGCCTGTTCCTATCAGATGAAAGTACTCACAGGTGGACATATCACAAAATCGCAGAATCACAGAATGGTAGGGGTTGGAAGGGACATCTGGAGATCATCTAGTCCAAGCCCCCTGCTACAGCAGGTGCACTTAGAGCAGGTTGGACAGGATCACATCCAGCTGGGTTTTGAGTATCTCCAGAGAAGGAGACTCTACGACCTCTCTGGGCAGCCTGTTCCAGTGCTCTGTCACTCTCAAAGTAAAAAAGTTTTTCCTTATGTTCAGATGGAACCTCCCATGTTCCAGTTTGTACCCATCGCTCCTTGTCCTGTTGCTGGGCACCCCTGAAAAGATTCTGGCCTCAAGTGAAGTGATTAATTTAAGTACAGGCTGTTCAGTGCTTCAACACCCTCAAAGTAAAGAAATTTTTCCTTATATTCAGGAGGAACTTCCTGTGTTCTAGTTTGTGCCCATTGCCCCTTGTCATGTCATGGGCACCACAGAAGAGACCTTGGCCTCATCCTCTCTATACCTACACTTCAGATACTTATAAACATTGATAAGATCCCCTCTCAGTCCTCTCCAGCCTAAGCAGATGCACATTTCTCAGACTTTCCTGAATAGAGAAATGCCTCAGTCCCCTTGTCATCTCTGTTGTGCTCCACTGAACTCCCTCCAGTAGTTTCTTGTCTTTCTTGAACTGGGGAACCCAGAACTGGACACAGTACTCTAGATGCAGCCTCACCAGGGCAGAGTAGATCAGGTGAAAATCTTGCTGGTCACGCTCTTCTTAATGCACCCCAGGATACCATTGTTCTTCTTGGCCACAAGAACACACTGCTGGCTCATGGCTTCCTGTCCACGAGGACTCCCAGAGGTCCTTTTCTGCAGAGCTGCACTCCAGCAGGTGAACCCCTAACCTGTACTGGTGCATGGGTTTATTCCTTCCCAAGTGCAGGACCCTGCACTTGCCTTTGTTGAACTTCATTAAGTTCCCCTCCACCCAGCTCTCCAGCCTGTCGGGGTCTTGCTGAATGGCAGCACAGCCTTCCAGTGTGTCAGCCACCCCTCCCATTTTGTATCATCTGCAAACTTGCTGATGCTGCTGTTCCTTTGTCCAGGTCATTGATAAATATATTGAACAAGACTGGAGCCAGTACTGACCCCTGGGAAACACTGCTAGCAACAGGCCTCCAGCTAGACTCCTCGCCACTGATCACAACCCTCTGAGCTCTGTTGTTCAGCCAGTTCTCAATGCACCTCAATGTCTAGTCACCTAATCCACACTTCCTAAGCTACCTACAAGGATGAAATGGGAGATGTTGGTATCTTTCTAGAAGAAATTAGAACTATGAAAAATATGCTACTCTCTCTGGGAAACTTAGCAGCCGAAACCCAGCTGCAACACTATCGTGTGGGAAACTATATCTCTAACTAGCCTCTGTTTGATTAACACTAACCAATCAGAAACTGCGCGTGAACTAACTCCTGTATCCAATCATAGTGCCTTAAGAGATGCATACTGTCTGTGTGACAAGGAACATACCCAATCACTATGTAACCAGTCACGTGAGCAAGAATCCACTGTCTATAAATAGAGAAGCAATGTAAACAATAAACGGGTCTCACTGCACACCACATTGGCGTTTGGGTGATTCTTCCCGCTCCAGCTCGCGGGCTCGCTGTAAGAATATAGCGCGGATCGCTACATTTGGGGGCTTGTCCGGTGTCGCGACACGTAACGGCGCTCTGGGCTGAAGTGGAATGAGTTGTTCATATGCCAATGTGGTGTGTAGCAAGACCCGTTTATTGTTTACATTACATCCCAATTTATAGACTCTTGTCCCCTCGACTAACTACATGGTGATTGGATAGTGACTCTGTTACACAGACAGCACACAGCTCTTAAAGCACTATAATTGGTTAAGAGGGGTTAGTCCCCACGTGGTGGGTATTTTGGTTAGAATTAACAAACAAAGCCAGTAAAGATATAATTTCCCACACGATAACACTGCAGCTGGTTTCGGGCCGCTAAGTTTCCCAGGGAAAGTAGCATATTTTCGTAGTTCCAATTTCTGCTAGAAAAAATACACCAACAATCACATAACCGAATTTCAACACTGGCAGTTTCACTAGTGGTGCGCCCTCTCTTCACCCAGCTTTTGCAAAGTGTAGAGTTAATCACGTCGATGGCCCTTCTAGAACGACACATTTTCTTCCAACGTGGTCTGCACACCCAAATTATCCCTTCGACAACGCTAATCGTCAGCTTTCTAGCCACACATTAGGGATCGACCAGCTATAAAACAGAGCTTTTATCTTTGGTTATTCGGAATTTTCCACCTCCGGAAACAAGTGATGTACATAAAAGTGCAAGCTTCGTAATGCTGACCAGAGGGAAAATGGATTTGTTTTGATGGTTGCTCCCCTTCCCCTGAGCCTTTACCTGTCTCGCTGTATGTATTGCGTTATGATGATGCCTATCGAGATTGCTTTTAAATCACCGACTAGTGCTCATCTGCCTGGCTCTGGGGAGAGACGGCTTCTGCAGAAGGCCAAATGCTACATCAGTAATTGCTGTTCTGTTTAATTTGCCTCGTCTCCAGCTTCAGAAAGAAGTGAGCCCGCGGAGAGGAAGTGGATTTCTGTGTGAGCAGAAGGAGAATAACCTTCGGCCATTTACGACCCAGGGGAACCTCCACGTGCCTCGTCCGATGGGGTCGAGATCCTACTCTGATTCAGACGCCATTCAGTTTGACGATCGGTCACTGTCCAAGCTGAAGGAGAGCGACCGGTGCAGCGCCACAGAAAACCTCTTTCTGGAGTCGCTGTCTCTGGATTCTCCTGACGAGTCTGACGAGCACCGGTTGCGGCAGC
>NW_010428577.1:6703-6917 GCF_000710305.1 Buceros rhinoceros silvestris
CATTTGATAGGCCGGCAATCGGCCGTGGCCGTGGAAGCGTTTCTACTAAGGTTAGAACTGATGCGAGTACACTGTGATCCCTAATACCATTGATAGCTGTGGCGCGTTTCTGTAGGGGCTAAGTTGAAGGACATAAACATAAAGAAACAATGGTTACATCGGCTCAATTTGTTATTGACTTACTCCAATATTGCTTTGTATAAACGACTAATCA
>NW_010428578.1:0-5626 GCF_000710305.1 Buceros rhinoceros silvestris
CGGCGGCGGGAACCCGCCCCGGTTGGGAAAGGCCTTTGGCACCATCGAGGGCAACCGCCCACCCGCACTGCCAGGTCACCGCCACACCGGTGACCAGACCGCGTCCCTCGGCAGCCACCGGCGTGACCTTTACACCCCTCCAGGGACGGGGACGCCACCACTGCCCTGGGCAGCCTGGGCCAGGCCTGGACAGGCCCAGCGGGACAGAAATGGTTCCTCGGGGACAACCTCAACCTTCCTTGGTGCAACTTAAGGCCGTTTCCTCTCCACCTATCGCTTGCTGCTTGGGAAGGGACCGACTCCCACCTCACCACAACCTCCTTTCAGGTAGTTGTAGAGGGCAATAACGTCTCCTCTGAGCCTCCTCTTCTCCAGGCTAAACAGCCCCAGTTCCCCCAGCCACTCCTCTCAGACTTGCTCTCCAGACCCTGCACCAGCTTTCTTGCCCTTCTCTGAACCTGCTCCAGCACCTCAACGTCATTCTCGTAGTGAGGGGCCCAAAACTGGAGCCAGTATTCGAGGTGTGTCCTCACCAGTGCCCCGAGAACGGGGGGACAATCACTGCCCTGCTCCTGTTGGCCACACCAGTGCTGATACAAACCTGGCATCACCCCACCTGCACGTCTAGACCCTTCCCCGTGGGTGAGGAGCGCTGCAAACACAGGCCCGTGGAGGTGACAGCGATGCAGCTCACGGCACCTCACCGAGGTCAGGCCACTGCGAAGGGCAGAGCAGCTGCAGCCACGGCTCGCACTCACCACAGGGGCAACCAGCAGCAGCAAGGCCCTCAGGGAGCGGGACAGGGCAGCAACCGCCATCGCAAGGTTGTCCTGAAGCGCTGCAGCAAGCTCCGAGAAGGCAGCAGCACGTTTCTATAAACTCTGCTGCTCTTTACAGCCTCTTTTGCCCTGTAATTATGACCGCAGAACAAGCAGAGTGTACAACTGGGGTGGAAAGACTCATGGATATTTTGGGGCCTCGTATTTAGAGAAAAAACCCAAATGATAGAACCGTTTAGGTTGGAAAAGACCTTTAACATCATCAAGTCCAACTGTAGATTAAAAAAATCCGTGGAAATGCATGTTACTGAGATAAAGTCCTTCAACGTTCCTGAACAGTGCTCAAGGCTGGGACACTGTCCCCTCACAGAGAGCGAGCAAAGGGGATGAACTTCTGAATCAGTATCTTCACAATCACAGACGTGAAATCAAGACAAAGCGGTCAAAGCCTCTTTGGTGCCGATTAGCACACTGGGGCGGACGCAAAGCCTGCAGCGGAGTGCAGTGGCGGTGTTGTAACAAAGGCCTTTGGCAATTTCCTTGAAAGAGACTCTGATGAAATTCAGCTTCAAAGCATCTCTTTAAACAGCCCACGCTGGGTACGTTACCTGCTCAAGAGACCCTGGCTTTCTGCTCTCTGTCCGTCTCTAGGCCAACGCATTGATGCTCCACGAACAGACTGGAAGAACTAAAGGTGCGTAAGGCAGCTATGCACAACAGGGGCAGGAATCTGCACGCAGCGACAGCCCGGCCCAAGCCCCGCTCCGTGCCCGGCCCAGCCCCTCTCTCTCCCCTGGGCAGCATTTGGAAAATTCTGTCCCTTGTGGCACCTTTGACAGAGTTAAGCCCCGGTTTTGCTCCCCGTTATAGCCTTCCTGCCTTACATAAATCCGTCATTAGCCTTTCTGCTCGTGTTATTTCTCACAGTCCCTCTTTATCTCTTCTCTAACCTTCGG
The DNA here is from genome assembly GCF_000710305.1 of Buceros rhinoceros silvestris. NCBI lineage: Eukaryota > Metazoa > Chordata > Aves > Bucerotiformes > Bucerotidae > Buceros > Buceros rhinoceros. Next base: position 1,736 of record NW_010428578.1, read on the forward strand.
TCTGTCCTTTGTCTCCTGCCACTTTCCATTTCCTTCCTGCTTCCCTGCTGAGAACTGGTGTGAAACTCCCAGCTGGCGTCTACCAAACACCCTCTCTCTTGCTCCATCTCTTAGATTCTTTGCTGAAATTAATCCTATCTGCCTTTCTTTCCTCTGCTGAGTGCTCCAACCTGAGGACTAATTTCTGCTTGAGCAGAAAGCTCTACCCAAAATTATACGAAAATCTGTTTTTAGAAGTACAATATGGCTTGTAGTATTTCTGCAGGCACGTCTTCGTATTTCTTTGCTATGTTCTTTTATCACCACCTTTCACTGCCTTCCCCTACTGAACGCCGCTGCTGGCAGCGTTTCTGTGGACGCTCCAGTCCCACCTGCACTGCTGTGGGCAGAACTTCACGAGCGGTTCTTCCCTTGCTGAAGAAGGCAGCGCATGTTTTCCCCATAAAGGCCTCGCAGGTCTAACAGAAGCAACAGCTGGTTTTGTCACAGATATTCACAGCAGATCTGTGGAGGGTGAAAATGCCACCCAGACAAGGCTACTGTTCCGAGTGGAACCAGATTTACAAGCCCAGAGCTCTTAATCACCAGCCCAATGACTGGTTCTGCAGAAACAGAAACTGTCCTAGTGTCCCCCATGGCCTCGTGCCCTGCTCCTGCCCCCGCCCGCCCCAAAGCGCCGCACAGACAGGGTGTTTGTGCAATAGCTGCTTGCAAGCGGGCTGTCCCGCCTTGCTCCTCTGCATGAAGCCATGCGGCAGAATAACCCGCAGGAATCAGGAAATGCAGTGCCTTAGCGCAGCCTGGCTGTTGATAACCCAGACACCCACGTTCATCTAATCCATAACAAAAAGGGAACGGGATCCCTGAGGAATAAATTCAATATAATAAAAAAAGGAAACAAACCAAACAAAAAAGCACAACCCCAAATCACAACAAACACCCGGGACAATCGACTGCTGTCAGTACAGCCTTTCCTCTCCAACAGCCGTACTCAAAACCCTGCAGCCAAAGTCAGCAACCGCAGACCTGAACACAAAACCCCTTCAACATAGGTACCTGCAAAGGATGTTTTGTTTTAAAAGGGAAGTGCGAGCATGAAGGGGGAACGAACTTCCTTTCTTTCAGCAAAGGAAATGCTGTTGTACCCCAGAAGTACTGGGCTAATCCTGGGCTCTTCTGTCTGCATCCTCCCCGCCCCGCCACCCCCCTCAGTTTGGGCCCATAATACTCATCACGGGTAGTAATTGCCCCTGCCAGATGTGACACTCGGCAAAGGAAGAGAGTGTTTAAAGCTGGGGCTCCAATTGACATGCTGGCTTGTTTCCTTTAGCTTTGTTTACGCTGGGGTCTCAGCTACAGGTGTGAAGCTGAAAAAAACAAGATAACTCAGAAGAGAACAGGATTTCTGGTCTGCAGGAGATAAACAGCTTCTTAAAACGTGGTTTCAGTCTGAACTGGACAAACTGACTCTTTTCAGCATTTCTTAGTTCTCTGAACTGTAAATTCAAAGAAATTATCATTCAGAAAAACTCAGACACACAGGATCTTCTCCTTGAACTAATCCCCCTGGTGCTGCTCAGGGAATGGACATCCCTGCCACTTCCATGGCTGCGGGAACACCCAGGCTCCGCAGCTGACACCACGGCTGTGACTCCAGAGCCAACCCTCTGCGTACACTTCCCAGCATTTTCAGGATCCAAATCCCAGCTCCATTATGGGGAGCTCACAGACCCTAAAGCTCAAGTTAAGCTCCCTGTTATAGAGGTAGGAGGCAAATTCTTCGAGCTTCTGGGTTCCCCTGTTCCCAGCTTCATGGCAGAGAGCCAGAGTTGGACCTCAGTGTGCCAGCCTTACCAAACTCCTCTCTGCAACAGCTCCCCAGCACTTGCTCCAGAGTCAGACAGGATCCCAGCTTCGTTTCGCACAACAGAATTGCCCAAGAAATGTATTTTGCTCTAAGTTTTCTTACCTTTTGTAAGGAAACTGCATTCTGCCAGTGCCAGAGGTGCCCGATCGGATCGATGCAGACTAATGCTCAGCACCTTCCTCCCAGAATACAAATCCTTACAAAACTCCCCATCACTTTTGGGTTTTATGTGAACTAGAGATTTCAGGCATCTCTAGTGTTTCTTTAGGGACAATCCTTACCTGAGAGGCAGCAAAGTGACACAAAAGCCCAGGAAATCTGGTTGGAACTACAGACTTCACCCTCCCCTTCCAGAAGCGCTCTCTGGGTTACTCGAAAAGGAAGGCCAATCTTTTTGCCTAATGCTTTCAGAAAACATGTTGTCCTCATTTGGTTGCACCAGAGCCAGAAGATTAGCAGCTGTTAAATGCTGATTACAGGAGAGTCAATGGGTGGCAACAGCCAGCATGGTATTAAGCCCAACACTCACCCATGAGTAGAGTCTCTTGGCTGCTGTTTGACTTAGTTACCATTTACAGCATCATTCTGGAAAAGACTTACTGTTACTAATGGTTTTCATGAAGTCCTGAAGTCAAAAAAAAGAAAAAAAAAATCCTGATTTATTAGACCAGCCACTAACATTAAAGTTACCCCCATCCCTTTCCAATTACAGCATGGTTTAGTAGTGTGGGTGGCTTTGCTAGACTGTCAGGAACAGGATTACACCTTAAAAAACTGCCGAGGGTTGTAAATAGCCTGGGTCTGTCTTCATGCTGGCTCACACAATGCCATGAGGACTACCAGCTGAAACAGAAAAGCAGAGGATATGTCTGCCAGGTCATGCTGTAGAAAATACCAGCACAACTCAGCAAAAATTTTTTGGATTGCAAGGGAAACAAGGGAAAGATTTTAACTTTCAGGCCGTGGACACCCAGTTACTTACATTCCAATATGGTTAAAAGATGCTAAAAGAGATGAAGCACCAACCCCTCCCCCAACACAATCCTCTTCCTAACTCCAGCATTTCTGTGACCCGCCCCTGCGGTGCTTGGAAGCCACCGTAAGATGTCTTTGTTTGCAATGGACTGTTGGACCAGGCTCTGAATATTTCCCATGCTTTCTCCTATTTGAACCAAAGGAAATTTCACTTTGTTCCAAAGACATTAATGCCGGGCCAGAAAGTTATAGTTAAACCTGAATCTGTCTTCAGATTTGCACTTTGCAGCGGCTGCTGCATTAGGATTGAGAGACAGGGTTACCACCTCGAGTAAATTGGGAAAACCAGCGATCCAGACAAACAAACCAAACCAGTCACTTCCCATACAATGCTCAGTAGCACATACAGTAGTTTTTAGCTCTTTAAAAATTAAATAACTCCTTTCAGTTCCTGGCAGCCTCGCTGGTTCAGTTTCACAGGATATCCAAAAGGAGACCAAACGGCTTCCTTCCCAAAGGATTCCTGAGTGGACAGGCAAGCTGGAAAAAGTGCCTCTCACTGCTGTAATCACAGCCAGGATGTCCAGCTCATTTCCCAGGGTACAAGTTAACACACAGGTCTCCCACAAAACTTGCATTTGTCCAAATGCCGCTCGCTGGGACTCTCGCAGAGATTTGAGTTGCACACAAGTGAACCTGCCCGAGCAAAGCGTATCCCAACACTGCCCACAGAGAGCCCGAGGAACCCTCTCCCGGCAGGACCGATAACCCTCTGTCACTGCGTGACCTGTGACTCCACAGCATTGTTCCAGCACTGCACCACAGAGCTTCTCAAGGAAGGACGCTGCAGCTGGAAGTTTCCCGTTTCCCGTCGGCCCAGCACACGTCCCTGCTATGCCTGACCACAGCCACACAAATGCTTTCAGGGAGAAGAGCTGTAGCTTCTGGAATGATATTTTGCACTTCTGGCTTTTGGCCAGTCAGTTCCAGCACTGAGTCCTCAGTTGTGATTTTGAGCAGTAAGGCGCGAATCACACAGATAACTCTTT
>NW_010428578.1:5721-17072 GCF_000710305.1 Buceros rhinoceros silvestris
TCCCTGGGTGAAAGCTCTTTCTATTACCTTGTCTCCCCCTGAGAGTTCTTCCTACTCTGATTTCCTTTTGTTTCCTGGGTCACTGGGTATTTCACAGCCTGGTATCTGAATACCAACACGGTGTCTGCGTGCTGCAGTGATACCAGCGCACAAAGGCTGGCTGGCAAGATCGCAAAATTAAGAGCAAGATGATTTATTGAAATAAATCGAACTCATACATTTTATATTGTTATTGTATATTACTGTATGCAGACATCTGCCTCGCGAGAAATTTTCCCTCCCCTCCCACCTTCTGCAGAGTTATTTCTTCATTCAAAGTGGCAACCGTTGTGAATGCTTTGCAAGGAACAGTAGCTGTATGTTACTAGGTCGTCAGATCCCAGCGGGGTTTATGAATACCATAATGAATTTCAGCCCAACATCTGTCTGCTCTCTGAAACAGATGCAATTATAGGAAAAAATAGCTGATACCTCTTCACAGGCAGATTTCTCAGTAAAAAACCCAAAGTACAAAGAAAACTGACATAGCATAGTTCAGTTGCGACCACATGAATTTTATCAGTCAAAATATCATGTGGCACACGCTTTTTTTGCGAAAGCGAGACAAGTTGTGGTAAATTTCTGGCAGACAAGCAGAGGCTTTTTGACTGTAGAAAATCTTGCAGGCATGGTTTTGCCAACCAAAATGCTAACTTGGGATGACTCAGACCACGGTTCCCTTTTATCCAGACCACTGAAGTTTGGTGGTTAGCTAAAAAGGAACTGGTATCTGAATCACCCTTGGTTTGGAGGAATTGTCAGACAGAAGTATTAGGCATGAGGTTTTGGGGGCAGGGTGTTGGTTGAGATTTTTGACCCCCTCTTCCACATGAGAAAGAAAAAAAAAATTAACAACTTTAAAAGTGGGGACACCTTTCAATGTACTTTTTTTTTAAAAAAAAAAATCAACTTCATCCAATCTTTTCAATGTCATGGCAGCCTGGGTACATTCTCAGTAAATTAAACAGATTTTTTCCAATCGTGTTGCAAGCCTAACCTGTGCCTCGCAAAATTACACAATTTTAACCCTGTCTTTAGCTACAAAAAAAGCCTATCTTGTTGCTCAAGTCCTGGTTCCATATATCTGCAGTTCCCAGGCCCTCTGCTTCTCCTTTTCTTAGAGGAGGGAAAAAAACAAGGCGAAAGAAGAACTGTAATTTATGAGCCCCCATCTAGCCCCCTGGAACAAAACCTGCCCTCTGTGACCTATTAAACATCTTCAGGGAAGGCTCCTCTATTCTCACTCCAAACCTATTTCGTTCCAAGTTGCTTTTCATCAGGGTCGTTTGTCAGCTTGGAACATTTCAAACACACTTGGACGCCCCAGCACAGTGCCTGAGCCTTTTAAATTTAAATCCTCTTTTCCTCAAGGGACACGTATCCTGTCTTTGGGATGTTGCCTGTTTGTGTGTGTGTGACTGCTGGATGGGAAAGGCAAGGGGAAGCTCATCTGAGCCTTGAGCAACAGAGTCCTCTTCCAACACTAACTCATGAATAAGTCTGTGCCTTTTCCTGTATATCCTTGCCAGACCTATCTAAACATTCTCTACCCTTGTATATTAATAACCAGCATAAAACTTCCAGCCAAGTTTCAATTACATCTATAACACCACGCTCGGTCTGGTGAGAGGCAGCCCAGCTCTCACGAGGGTCTGTCAGCATTCGTGCTGCACTTTACAGCGTGTCTGGGAAAGTGGTGGGTAGGGGCCCTCGCCTTGATGTTGCTACTGCACAGTGCAGCTGTCAGCTGAGTCTGTAAACATTTTAAAAATTAAATTTGACAAGTTGTTTAGTGGCTTGGGAGGAACCAGGAGTGTTTGTTCATCTGCCAGTCATTCACCAATAATTAGTCATGGAAGTTTTGTGGGCAAGGAATGTGTTTGCACAGGTCCAAGACAGGCTGTATTTGCTGTTTTTATTGATAACCTGGAAACAAATACCAAATAATCACTGCTGAGCTCACAGAGGGCACAAAGAGACAGCGAGGCAAGGGGCGCGGGGCTGCACTATACAACACGCGTGGCTCAGTAACCTAAACCCGTTTAAACAATCTCTATCGTCACAGCAGCTCGTGCCGGGTTACGTGCAAGCCCAGCATGCGTGTGGGGGGATGGAGAGGCTGTGGCACAGACCCGCCTTCCCACCCAGCAGAGCCTGGGCACTGCCCAGAGCACCGAGCCCTGGAGGCACTCACAAATAGTTCTAACAAACAGAGTGAATCTGCGGGAACGTCTTGGTGCCATACTGTGGCAGAGGGCTGGTGGGATCACGGCTGCGTAAGCAGGGAAGACAGACTAGGGAGGGGACTTCACCTCCCCTACAGCTTTGCTGAGGTGGTTGCTGGAACACCAGCTCCAGTGTCTTTCTGATAATGTGCAGAGCGGAAACGAAGACTTGGATTCAGCACAAGGAAGCAGCACAAAAATTAACAGCTGAAGGCAAAATGGCTCACTGCACCCACCCTGCATAGTGAAAGCTGTTACCCTATTGAAAAGGGAACTGACTTTATATTTTCTCTTAAGGAGAAAATAGCGGGCATTTTAATCACAAAATGAGAGCCAGTAGCTGAAGCAGAAGCCAGAAAAAGAAGAAAACCCAAAAAACAGAACGCAGTAGAAGGCACCACTTGTTAACAGACCTGTGGTTTCCATTGCTCATGGGTCTCTCACTTTCTGGTTCCTAGAGTAAGTGAAAGAGTTCTCAGACCTCCCCAAATCACAGCTGCTTCCAGCAGCCTCTCAGACTGTTTGACCAACGTAACTGGTGAAACAGCTTCTGTGCCACCCAGGGAAACCCATCCCCTCCAGAGGGCTGCCTGGCTGCTTTACAGTAGCCGAGCAGTAGCAAAGCCCAGAACTGGCACCCCATAGCGCCCTTGGGCTTAGCCTCCCAGCTGGGGGAGTGAGAGGATTTAAACCCGCTTCCCTTTTCACAGCGGCTTAAGTTCTTTAAGGAGTTTAGCTCCATAAACCAATTAAGCATCTTCAAGTCCTTGAGCTCTCATACCTTCTCTGAGCAGTTTGCATGCTTACATTGCTTTAAAGAGCGAAAGCTGATTTCATCTAGCTGAGACCTGAGCATCTTACGAGGTCACGGGGTGAGCAATCCCAAGCAGAGTTGGCAAGTCTGGAATCCTCTGCAGCCCAAATCTGGGGTGCTGCACTGCTGTGGCCTCGTTTCTGCAAGCAAATCTCACAGGTTTGGAAAAGGCCAACCTCACCTTCAAGTCTTTGCTTTCCAGCAGCCCCAGTTCTAGGTTATAAAGTAATAGATGGCCTGTGAGCTCATAAACTTTACACACTAAGCACGGGTGTAAAACAGCGATTATCTAGATTTACGCATCCACCATGGTGGTGCGGGCAGACGTAGCTGGTGTGTCGCTCCCTCGAGTCCCATCCCAATGCCTCATCTGCCCTGCCTTGGGTTAGTTAACACTAAAAGAAGGAAAACACTAATATGGTCATTTGATATTTGAATATGAAAGCTCACAACCAAGTCTCTGAAGTACTGTTTTGGGCTTTTCTGGTTGTTGTTTTTTTTTAAACTGGACAAATCAGCAATATCTTGAGAGACAGAAAACCATATCGTAAAATTTTATGTGCATCTATCACCAGCTCCCTTTGGTTCCTGTAGGACACATCCCGCATAGCTAAATAGATTTATATATAAACTATGTGGATTTGCATTATATAGACATAAATAAAATTACTGCATATCTCCTAAATGCTGTAGTTTTCACAGACGCTCTTTTTAAGTCAGTTAATGACTGTACATCATTCTGTTGTGTTTAAATACAGTTTTAAACTCCTGCACAGGAAAAAGAACACACCACGGTAACAACGTGACTCTGTAAACAGTTGTGGATTAACATTCAGTGACCACTGAATCTTCTCTGTGATTAAAAATCCCCAGCAGCTGCCCAATCTGCTTTTGTCAGTAAACTCTGTGACATTTTATAGCAATAAAAACACCGTTCGCCCACTCGCTTGAGGTCAGTCATGTGCTTATGCCTGAAAAGGAGCGTTTACTTGAGCATTATGTGAAGGGCAGACCTGCTCTGTTGCTCTGGAGTTGCTGCTGCTGTTGCTCGCTTACAAGGTCACCGTCTCTGTTTCTTCTAAACCAGTGACAAATCATCCCAGGAAATGCCCCATCATCAGCTCTGCCTGCTCAGCACCCAGGCAGTGCCCTCTGCACTACGTTCACCTGAGGAGGACACGGTGCTGAGGCACAGCCCCTGGACCCTGAAGCAGATCTGGGGGCGCTGCACTTCTCCATGGGCTTTCCACGAGAAGCCCTGTCCCCGTGAGGCACTTTGTGCAATTCATCGCCTGAACCCAACTCATCAACAGGTCCAACTGTAGCTCTAACCATGAAACTCCCCAGCCTAAGCCCCCACAGACAGGAGGTGTCTCAGCAGTTCCTCCCTCCCTACAAACACCAGCACTTCCTACACACACAGATGGGATTTAAAAAAAACTTGCCTCACCTTTGAGTCAAAATTCCCCAAGGCCACATAGCTCCTACTAAAGCATTTCCAGCATAACTGTACCTACCAGCTCGGGCTGGGCACCCCTCCTCACAGAGCCAGCAGCACTTTCCCGCTGCTCTCTTGAGCTCCAGGGGTGGGAAAATTCAACCCCCTGCCCATCACCTCCTGCCCACCTCCCTCATCAGGAGGGACCCAGCAGGCAGCAGTTATGGCTGGTGGAGAGGGTGAACACGAGTGTGGCTGCTTGACACTGATTTTGTATTCTGCCTCTTTGATAAAACTTTTACATGGGCCTCTTCCTTGCAGAGACGAAGAGGGGGTGTCTTTGTCCACCTCGGGGACCTGCAGCAACTGCAGCCATCACTTGCATTTTACAATGCAACTCAGCAGGAGTCACGGCCTTGCACAGCAACGCTCTCCACCATGGTCCATCACCTGTCTCCAAGCTTGCCCCTCCATTAGTTTCAGGGCACCCCAGCTGTAACTGCCCTTGCCAGATGGTTTCTCTTCTCTGTGTGCGCACGAGCTCCTGCACCCTGCCTGTCCTGCGTGAGAGGCTTGTGCCTGCCCTGAGTGACCGGAGCAGGGATACAGCCCCGAACTCCCCGGCTGCAGCTGTGCCACACTCTGTGTGTGCTCTCGCTCAGGCACTAGTGCCCACCCCGTACCTTTGCAGAGCCTGCCCGGTGCCATGGGCTGCCCACCTTCCTCCTCCACCCTCAGGTCACCACCACAGCTCCCACAGCTCTGCACAGCCCCGGCCAGAGCCACCTCCTTCACCCGCTCTCCTTTTGGAGCAGAGCACTGGCAGGCAGCCTGTGCCAATGCCTCGCGTGCTCCCATCCCACACGGGGACAGAGCCCTGCACAGACAGGTAGTGGTGCAGCACGCTGCCGTGCAGCAGTGGGTGGGCAGCGACAAGTTCCTTCACGGGTTTAGCCAGCCCAGCACTGTTCCTTTTTGGCCTTGACCTGTGCTGAGCCACTTGGGACACCGCGGAGGCTGGCTCACCAGCCTGGCTGTGCCGTAGGCTTCCCCCGGCGCAGATTAACACCCGAGTTCTGTGCGCTTTCTCTTCTTTAATCTGCTCTCTGAAATCAGAGATGTTCCTTGTGGTGACTGAGAAGGCACGTGCACACGCTGTGGGTACTCACACACTTTGTACCACCTCTTGCTCTGAAGCAGCAATAGCACTCCCATTTTCCCTAGGTGTTTTTTTCTTTAAGTAAGATAAAAACAAAACAAAAAAACCACACCAGAAAACCTTTCAATTTAACCCCGCAACGCTTGAACCCTTTTGTTCTTTTTGCTGGACTTTGGTTACCCCACAGCGGTCAATTGTTTTCTTTCTTGTCCAGACAGGTCTTCCTGCTCAGCCAGATAACAATTTGCTTTACTTTTGTGTGGCTCTGTGGGTTTGTGTTTCCCCTTGACATTTCTGTGAACAATGCAGCAAAGGTCGGTGCTGTGTATCCCCATCCCTTTCTCCTTTTGGCTTATTTCGATGATCCTGATGCTGGTTGTGTTTTCCAGTCATATTTAATCCCCTTCGTGGCCACCTCCACTTTCCCAGTGCATATGCTGGCATTAAAATACCCGTTATCCTGTCTGAATTCCCATGTCATAGCTGCTGGGAGAATAATCATAAATTATCTATTTTTCCTCTCTTTTTGCTGTGTCCCTTTGTATTGTTTATTCTTCATCTAGATTGGGAGGGCCCGCAAGTCCTTTCATGACTATTATTTTTTCCACATGTCCAAGCTCAAGCTGCGAATTAGAAAGCTTCCAGGGCTGATCCTTCCTTGGCCAGCATTTCTACTGCATTTTTTCTTTTTAACCTTTTGAGAGCATTTTCTGCAGTTTTGCCTTCCCAGCTGATCAGATGGGACACCAGGGGTGGCAGGGAGGGCTCGCCGGGGGCCAGCCCCAGGGTGACTCTGCACTGGAGGTGCTGCAGGCTAGGATAAAGGTAACTGACTTCTAGTTGAGCTGAAACCTGCCCGATGCCGGGGTCAGGAAGGACAATCCTGGCCTCTGGGCAACATTAACTTTACACTGGGACTTCTCTGGTCTTTTATGGTACAGCTGACTCTGGGAGGGTTTGGTTGGTTTGAGTGGGGAGCGTGGTTTTAGCTCACTTCTTAAAATTTGCTGTATGTAAAACTGGGGGGGGAGGGCAGCCTGTTTTTGTACTTAAATGACAAAGCAAAAATACATCTGGTAACTTCCCTCTGTGTAGAAGGAATTGCAGGTTCTGCCAAGCCACATCACATTAACTGGTCTAGTTAAAAAAACACAGACGCTGGAACTCACAGGTCTCTGTTTTGTCCTCAGTAGAAGCGTTGGATGTACTGAAGCCAAACGCTCAGCGTTATGACAATCTTCCTTTTAAGCTGCTGAGATTAATGGAACACACTCTCATTCAGAGAAATCGGGTACAGCTCCCCAGCGAGTACACTGGTTTGGCTCTCGCTTTTGAGCCGTACAAATGACAACGGAGTATCATTACTAATTTCAGCTGCCCCCTCATCTGGCAAATTATCATTCATCTCCCCAAATGGATATCTCATCCGGAGACCTTTATCTTATCATCTTAGTGTAATAAATCCCCACTGCTTCCTCCCTCCGAATTAGCAGGCTATCATTTCCCGGGGGAAGTCTGTCTTAGGTGCAGGGCTATGACGCTTGACTAATATCACCGGGATGACACAGGGCACCAGCACATTTTTACCTTCCGACTCATACCTGAAATCTCTCCCCAGGTCCATGACTGCCTGCTCGGGAGTCAGTCACTTCCTCCACAGCCTGTAGGGAAGACAGCGAAGTTAAAGAAATGTTGCTCTATTCTAACACAGCTCATTGCCAGTGTCTCCCTGCTCACACGTACACCGAATCCGTCTTACTCCGTATGAAAACTGCCCAGGCTGCAGGCCAGCGTTGCTAGAGCCTTCACCTGGTTTCTTGGCCGTACCTGGTAAGCTCTTGGATTAATCATGTACCATAAAATGTAATCTCTGAGTGTCAGAGTGAGCATCGCGGCCCCAGTGCTGCATTGCAAGCTGCCCATGAGGAGCTTTTCCTGTCCCGCAGCCAGGGAATTGTCTCGCGTGGCCCAGTGCGAAGTAGGAGTTAAACATGGAATCATCAGGAGAACGCTGCAGTGTCTGTGCAGGGGGGCTGACGGGTCAGCAGTGGTACCCACAGTGCATGGCAAACCTGGGGAAAAGCAGAGCGGGTTGGGACAAGGGAGGAGGTTTCATTCCCGGCGGTGCCAGGAAAGCCGTACGGACACGCTGAGGCTGGTGATTATCTGAGCTTGTTCTGCTTCAGCTACTGTGTGGAAACACGGCTTCCACATCGAAATTTCAAAGTACTGTTTCAGAAGCTATTATCTTGCTACGAGTAAACTGGTTGTGGCTAGGTCACCTGGGGATCCTTTAGTCCCACTGTGACACTGTAGCTTTGCCACAAGTGCTATTCCTGTGGGTTTTGCTGGCTCAGGGGGAGCGGAGATTTCGGGGTCTGGTGGACGTGTGTATTGAAAGGCTCTTGCGTCTTCTGCTGAGGAAATGACAGTACTTGATCCCCTTACCCTGGACGCTGCCCCAGATGTGCACCCCTGTGCCACCCCTTGCACACTGTACCCCTGCCCTGCCAACACCGGACAATACTTCAGTCTTTGGGATTGCTCCAGCCTCAGCCTCTTTGCCGAGCGATGGGAAGAGGCTGCCAAAGGAGGGGCCCAGGCCTGTCCACTAGAAACCACCCCAAGATCAGCAACTAGCATCACAGGGAGGTGACTGTGGGATGGCAGCAGCTTTGGGCACTCAGCCCATGGCAGGGTGGTGGGCCTGCGGTTCCCCATGGTAAGGAGGCTGCCGGCTCTGTCCCTGCAGGGCACTGTGAGATCCGTGTCAGCCAGCTCACACAGACACACTGCTTTCTGCCCTTCTGCCCAGTCCCACCTCAACTTCTCTCACTGCCCTGCATGAACCTCCACACTTCCCCAGTTCTCCTGGGGCAGTTTGTGCTCTACAGTATTTCTGTAAAATAACAAGAATCAGGCTTCTAAAATCAGCAAGTTTCTCTGACAGGCTCCTGTGCTTTCACTATAATCGCTCCTCTGACAATTTCTGTGACCTTATTTCTCAAAAAAAAAAAAAAAAAAAAAAAAAAAAAAAAAAAAAAAAAAAAAAAAAAAAAAAAAGACAATGCTCATCATCCCTCAAGTCTCAGTAGAGCTCTGCACACACCAAAGAAGCAGCAGAGGCTGCCAGCTCGCTCTATCTGGAGCTCTTCTTACACGTTTCTTTACCCTCCAGGCACAATGGATGCTGAGAATTACTCTTTCGTAACATTTGTTTGGCTGCCCAAAAGGAAAAATGATTAGCAGCTCAAAGGTTACATTGCTGTGTTTTGCAAGAAAAGCCCTTGTCATGGGCTGCCTCTGTTTTGCTGACTGTGACACGGAGCTGCACTGCTCGGCTGCCCGTGGGGTGCCGGGGTACTCTGCCCATCCAGCTGTGCTGCTCCAGCTCTCCATCGTGGTGCTTGTGGTGCAGCATGAGAGATCTCCACCACCGCCCTGCAGACACATGTCCTCTCCTCCCATGGATGGCAGCGTCCACACCCCACAAGTGGTGCCCAGGCAAGTAGAGGCACAAGCCACCACCTAAGGCCTCATCTCCCACTTAATCTGTAGGACTGTGACCAGCAGAAAACACTCCCTCTACAGGCAACGCTGTTTCTCCAGGGACTTCAGTATCTTAAAGACAAGTACAGTGACGAGTTCATAAGATACAGTTAATGGTTTAAGAAAGGGATTTAAACCAAACTGCTGAACTGATGAATACTGTTGTTTCCTTTCTTAGCCCCTCATTAGCCTGTTTCCTTGGGGGCACAGCTGTTTGGATAGGATTTACCTCTCCTTGGACCCCAGCGAGCTCAGGAACTGGGTACCAGACGTAGTTTTGGAAGCCCTCTCATGGGTCTCAGAGCAGGCTGCAGTGGCCATGAGATGCTGACACTGTTGTGTTCAAGCAGTGCCCATACCCTACACATCCCCACCAGCTCCCAGCATGGACGTGTCTTCCAGGCTGAAGCTCCTCTCGCACTCAGCTCCTGCCCCGCTCTACCGCAAATCGCTGCTCCACAGCAGCTCTCAGATACACCCACCCGGCCCCCCTGCCGCTGCCACATCACTCTTCTCATAGGGCACCTGTGCTTCTACTTCACAGCTGCGGGGGCTGCAAGGACCAGCCAGGTCGATCAAGTTCCTGAACGTCCTCCTTTATTTTGCTGCCTCAGGCTCCTCCTTTATTCCACAGTGAAGGGGCTGCTTTGAATTGTCTGTGCACTAAGCCAGACCTGTACTGGCGTTGGTCTGGGCACTCTGCAAGGAGGAATTGTTCACAAGGGTAACCGAAAACTTCAGCCCTGGACTGAAGCCTTCCTTGCAGACTGGCACTGTCACATCACAGGTGCTTGCTTCGTCCATTATGTTGATGGGTGTCAGCAATGAGGTTTGAACTTTGCTCAGACTTCCCCTGAGTCTGGCAGTGTAAGAGGCAGAGCTCTGATCTGAGTTCAGCCCAGCTGTTAGTGACAAATTATTTGTCGGTCCAATTTTTCCCCCCACTGTCTCCTTTGCCAATCAGTTGCGTGGAGACTCCCTGTCACCTCATCTCGTCAGCTTGCACTCTTCCAAAGTCACTTCGCTGCTGATGATTAGCTTCAGATTTTCACCTCTCCGCAGTGAGCTGTTAATCCTGCAGGGGTTATTTGCTCCAGGAGAGCCTTCCCATGCCCCCCAAAACAGCCACGGGGTGACCCACTTAGGGGACACTCGGAGGCTGTTGACACAGATTGAAACAATCTTTTTCTGTTGGTCAAGACAATGCATCCACCGAGCCAGGACGAGGCAATCTGCTGTGAAGTTGCCAGTCTGGCCCAGGGAATATTATCTACTGGTCAGAGTAGATAATATTCAGTCTCCGCACTGGGAGCCTGGGGCCACCGCCCCAGCTCTGCCTTTGGTTTTTGGTAGGATCTTGCGCAAAATGGATCATAATCCTGTTTTTCATTTGCTAAAGGAAGGATGAAAACATTTCCTCGGTGGAGTTAGGTGTTAGATTAATTGTTTCATGATCATAAAGCCTTTGATATCCTTTAATCAAAGAGCTGTTAAGGGTTTTAAAGTTGCTATAATGTGTGGACTAGATGTTAATTTTCTCTGCACAGTCTATACAGAATACGGAGTCTCTAATGTTATTTGGGGACTAAGTATTAAACGCTCCCTTTTAGATGCCGACAGAAGTTACCTTTAAGCCACATACACACACTGATTAGAGTACACTGTACTTTAAAGGTTCTTCACATCTCATTAGACCTTCTCTTCTTCAGTCACCTCATAGGAGGCTAATTTACACCAAGCCTGGGCCATGTCAGAGTCTGGATTTCTCATTAAAATATGTCTTGGTAGTAAAAGTAAAGCCCTTTGTGCTCTCTGCATGAGAATCACTAACTCTCTCCTCCATATGATAAATCCCAGGGCATGCTCTGAATCCCAAATAATTTGGATTTAGAAAGAGACGAGTTGCACAATTCTTCCTTTGACAATTTTCATTTCCACCTTGGCTTGCCTGAATTTCTCCGTTAAAAGAGGGCACCCAAGACTTGCCAGTCCCTCTGTACAGTATGAGCACGGTCTGAACTGGGGCTATATTCTCTAGGCATCACCCAGCCAAATACGTGAGCCCACCCTGGCATGCGTGAGTACAGTGGGTACCCCACCAGTTGGTCTACTCGCTCCAACGGGTTC